>NW_015387870.1:39275-107740 GCF_001527695.2 Protobothrops mucrosquamatus
TCTCTCTCTCTCTCTCCATCTCTCTCTCGCTCGCTCGCTCGCTCTCCCCTTGCTTTAAAGTTGCGTCCCAATTTAATGTTTCTCTTAGTTTAAAGTCCCAATGATGTATAATGGTAGAAATAAAATTTGGAACAGCCAGACTGTAGACTAACTTTGGGCCAGTTAGTATTTCACAGCTGAACCAACAGCACAGAGGATAAAATTAAGAGAACCTTCTGCATCTGTTACGCCCAATGGATAAAGTTCCCCCCTCCAACATTGTTCAGACACATTGTAAGAATAGTGCTTATTTTAAAAAATCAAATAACATATTGTCATACCCATGGCATACTAATTTGGGTGGTGCACAGCAAAAAACACCGAAGGCACAAAGATGAAAGGTGAATCAACATCTCAGCAACATCTGCCAAGTGATAGAAAGAAAGGGGAGGAAATGGCAGAAGAGCACAGAAGGTCATTTCATGCCTGCCATTTCTCGCATATGATCACTTTTCCCCAAAGATGACTCTTGATTTGGTTCTTTTGCAGAGAAACCAAAATCACCTTCCACATTACAAATTATATCATTGAAATGCAGTAATTTGATAATAGTTGAACTTGAGGATGAATTATGGTACAGTAGTTGAAGCACAGGAGAGAAGAATTACTTCCCATAGTCCTCTGAGGTCTTTTCCTCATTTATTTGTGCACTTCTTGTCTTATTTCTTTACTTCATCAAATGATATGTAAAATCAACTTGTCAATGTGCATCCCTAAATCACATAACAAAACTGTCTTATACTAACTGAGTGTTGTCAAAGCAGGTAGATCTTATGTGTTTACCTATAACTGAAGACACCAGAAATTGAAGCTGTGACCTTTAAAATGCATGTGCTTTGGCACACCTCAGGTGATCCATCAGTCGATGGGGTTCTGCTAAGAAAATTGAAGATACTGATTTTAATAAGTTCTTCCTGTTTGCTACAACCTGACAATCTCCTCTAACAATGTTCCAGAAGATCGCCCATCCTGCAGAGCATCTTTTCTGAAAGCACAGAAAGGAGAAATCCTTCTCTCACAATGCTGCCTTTAAGGAAAGGATTTTCCTTAAATGTATATTTGTCATGCGCCAAACTCAAAAATGACAATACTTCCAATCTGGGTTCTTTATTATTTCTCACCTATGGACAAAATCCTGTCAGAATGAGGACTGTTTCACACTGAGCCCTGGTAGTGCAATAGTTAGAGTGCAGTATTGTAGGCAAACTCTGTCCACAGTCTGGAGTTTGATCCTAATCGGGCTCAAGAATGACTCAGCCTTCCATGCTTCCGAGGTCGGTAAAATGAGGACCCAGATTGTTGGGAGAAATATAATGACTCTGTAAACTGATTAGACAGGGCTGTAAAGCACTGTGAAGTGGTATATAAGTCTAAGGACTATTGCTATCTGTATCTACAATATATTCTGGGAATTGTGAGGAAGGGTCTGTCTTCACCCTCTTTCTCTCACACATAATATCTGGACTTAGTTGTCTCTTCTGTGATCTTACTCTTCTAGAAGGAATGAGTATCTACTGGATTCCAGCTCCTTCAATTTGTGAGAGGGAGATTCTGAAAATTAATCACAAGTAAGTGATTAATCAGTAGCACTGAAGATCAGGCATAGTTTGCCAAGTATGCGGTAGATGAAAAAAGCATCATGGAAGTTCTTTTTTAAACTCCCTCTGCAAGATTTCTGATCATGTGACAATATTTCATTTTAGCAATTTGCACTCTCATTTCTCTAATTTGTGAAATTAGAGGCTTAAAATAGAGATATGTTAACTGAACATTCTCTAATCTGTTTAATATTGTTATTTTAGTAAGTTTTAAAATAAATTAAAATAATTGTCCAAGGACTCATTGATTGTCGAAGCACATTTGAAATGAACTCATTAAGGAGTAATGTTATTTCCTCCTGGACCAAGGGTATTACCTAAAAAAATTGTACCTTGTTAATCTCCCCTTTATATTGATTTTAGTATGTGGCAATAAACATTTCATTTTCTGCCTACTTTGCTCTGGTTTGCAAAATTCAACTTTCTGAAATTTATGTAAAAAAAAAAAACCACATCCTTTCTTCCAAAGAATAAATTATGTTAAACTAGGAAATGTGCTCATCAGTGCACAAGGCATGTGTCTGACATGGGAATATCTTATGTATAATTCATTTTAGAGAGAATCCAGTCAGTGTTTCTTGCCACAACATTGTATATTTTGTGGCCATTTCTGCCTATGACACAGAATTTGACTGAAGAGCACCTTGATGAATTTACCTTAGTCAATAATTCAATGGCCCTTGAATCTGCACCTTTCATATTACGAGGCACATGTGCCTGGACTTGTGTCTCAAAAACCATTCAACTGGTTCTTTTGCTTCCTTTACAGAGAATAAAGAGGATGGCCTTGTGAGAGGGAGGGTAGAATTGTTACTAAAGAGAAAAACATAAATTAAGTATGAGACATGTAGAAAGTGTGCAAAACTTTCTCACACAGACACCTTCCTAAATCATAGGTTATAAAAGAGAAAAGAAGAGAGCACAAAGAGGATTATGTTGCTATAGCTTATGGTTGTCTAGTCTTTTGGCTTGCCTCAGCCGCACTGAACAAAGAAGAATTATCTTGGCCCACATATAAAATATAACAAAATAACAGAGTTGGAAGGGACCTTAGAAGTCTTCTAGTCCAACCACCTGCTCAAGCAGGAGACTCTATACCATTTCAGACAAGTGGTTCTCCAATCTCTTGTTAAAAACCTCCAGTGTTGGAACATCCACAACTTTTGGGGGCAAGCCGTTCCACTGATTAATTGTCCTGACTGTCAGGAAATTTCTCTGTAACTATATAATTAATAGGTATAAATAACAAACTTTCTTATTTTTTTATATTTTTATTAGCTTGTGGGACTGTATTACCAGCTGTTGGACGTACCTGCTATAGCTGATTTAAATAAAAGTACTATTTGTCTTGGTGGAGTTTATTTCTTGGTCAGGGCTGCATTGTAGGGCTGACATATTTTCATTCAACCTCAACTGTATAGTAAATTTATATTTATGAGAGTAGCCATTTGGGAAGGTAAAGAAAAGAAATATTTTGGTATTATATGTTCATAAAGGAAGTAGCTTACTAAATTAGAGTCAGTCAGGTGAAAGTTTCCTTCCTTAACTCTGTCAAAAAGAGCTCATTCTAATGCTGAAAGAGGAGATGCATCAGCTGTAATTAATTCTCCATTCAGTGCTGTATGATAATTTCCTTAGCTAGGATTTGTGATTGAAATGTCTATCTGCATATGAAGCCCACTTCCACCTTCTAAGCATATAATCTAGGAGAGCATCCACATCTTTTAATTATTAATGCGAAACCATATGAACAACTGAGTGAATTTCAAATCAAAATGGAACACTAGATTATACCAAGGCTACATTATTTTCATTCATCTAGGGACATTACTGGCCTCATGATTTGCTCAAGCAAGGTAAACATCACAGGCTATTAGCCAAGAAAGGAAACTGGACTTTGTAGAGTGATTCAGAAAATGTTGGCGTATCTATGTGAATTACAAATACAAATTTCCTTTTTTACATCATACAATTAAAATAAAATTATATTCTGCTCCATATTCCTAACCAAACTTCTAAAGTTCTTAAAAGGAAGGATGTAAGCAAAGTTACTTCCTTATATCATTTTTTTTAATCAAACTCTTCCCAGCATAGAGCTTCTGGCTAGAAGCCAGAGACATTGCTTGTTGGTTATTCAGCCTGGAGAAGCTTTCACTGGTTCACTTGTGATGAATGTGTTAAATGTTCTTATCCAGCCACACTGCCACACTGAAGGAGAGAAGCTCTAGCAGACTGCTTGTCATATCACATGTTTTCTTACTCCCAGGGATGATATGTTGGAGGATATGAGGGATTTGTCTCCTTCTGAATTAATAATGTGGCAGATTACAGAGGTGTTAAATTTTGAGTTTAGCCTGGGTAATACGCCCAGCGGTCTATTAGTCTTTCACACTTTAGCAAAAAAAAAAATGTATCTCTCAGGAAAAATGATAAATAAATAAAAAAAGACCTCCATCCAGACTGCACTTTAGCAGATATACTGCCAATCACATTTTTTCATACATTTTTATATTGAAATAACAAATTGATGAATAGTTTAAGCTAAACTCTGAGTCATATCCATACCAATATTTCAACAGATTCATCGCAGGTCATTTCTAAGGTATAGTCTTCCAAGCAGCAGAATATCTTTTTTTATTTCATGGCTGAAGTCACCAAGTCTGTAGATTTGAGGGAGGGGGAATGATGTAAGAAAAGAACCGCTGCAATGTGAGCGTGAGGGAAAGGTATTATATAATTGTATATAGAGGAAAAGATAATAACAAATGATGTAGCCAAACAGAAAAGAGAATAGTTAAGGTTAAAAGAGGTGGAGATAATAATTGTGTGAATATAATTAAAATTTTTAAAATGGGAGTGGGTAAAAAGGGCTAAACAAGGAGCAGATTAAATAAAATTAAAATAATAGTTATAATTAGAGATGAAAACAAACTCAAAAAATTCTGGAAGGAGCATTTTAAAGATTTGTATGGGGGCAATAAAGATCTATCAGAAGAATTGAAATGCTATAAATATACTGTCCAATACAAATGATGAAAAGGAAGTTATACAGGTAGTCCTTGACTTACGACCATAATTAAGCCCCAAATTTCTACTGTTAAGGGAAACATTTGCTAAGTGAACTTGCTCCATTTTATGACCTTTCTTGCCACACTTGTTAAGTGAATCACTGCGGTTGTTAAGTTAGGAACACGGTTCCTAAGTGAATCTGATTTCCCTATTTTCTTTGTTTGTCAGAAAGTCTCAAAAGGTGACCACACGACCTGGGGATATTGCAACCATCAAAAATATAAGTCAGTTGCCAAATGTCTGAATTTTTATCACATGACTACAGGGATGCTGCAACAGTTATAAGACCTTGAGCTAATCATTTTCTCTCAGTGCTGGAAAGAAGGCAATGATAAACCATGTCCAAAAATCCTTGCAAAAAAACCTGCAGTGATTAGTCTAGGGCATGGGTGTCAAACTCGCCATGTCACGTGACGTGTCGCGACGTATTACGACTCTTTTTGCATTGCCGGCAATGGGGTGGGCGTGGCTTCAGTATGACGAAACTGGCCCATGGGCCCGCAGTTTTACACCCCTGGTATAGGGAGTCACCAGGAGTCAATACTGACTTGTAGGTTCAAATAGTAAATAACAAATTATAAATATTATTATTACATTGTATGGCTATTTGCATCTTGTTGGATGTTAAAAAGTCTTCTAATAATTCAGAGTAAGTTTCTAGAATGTGTTTTAAAAGATAGGGTTTCCCACCATCTTTTATATATGAGGTTACAATTTGATATCTCCATTCTATTGCCAGAGTTATAATAAATTCATGTGTTTTTTTGCACTTGCTAAATTATATTGTGGTACCTGACAGGGATCTTCACAGCCTCCTTTAATTTTTAACTTTGTTCTTGAATTTCTGACTCTTATTAGATAGTCACAAGATGTTATGGCTATTGCAGCAGTGGATAGTGAATACAAGGGTCTTATAAACTAATGATATTTTGACTATTATGTAATACTTTATATTATGTAATGCTAGCTTGTTGAAACTGTGCAACAATATAATTTAAATTTTGGCTTTACCATTGACTGGGGGAAAAAATCCAATCTGCTTCATTTAAAATTAAAAATATTAATACAATTCTGTAAAAATTAGTTTTTATAATTCATACAGATGGTATATCACAATGTGTTGAATTAAATATGTTTAAATGTACAGAAGTAATAGTAGTAGATATACATTTATGGTTCAAATTACCTTTGAATTCTATGAGAAAGATTAATGTAATTAGAATGAATCAAGATAGATGTATATTTTATAAGGAATTCCAGTGTTAGTTTCTCTTTTATACAGATGGATAAATCATTGAAAAAAATGTTTATGGAAAAGCAGAGTCCCTGGATTTTCTTTGGATAAATTCAGTTTGTCTTACGATGGCTGTGACTTTAATTTACCAGACTTTCTGGGCACTTTTAAAAAATATTTTAACAGTTACATTTTTGTGGAATGAAAATTTCATTGCATATCAACACTTTGAATGCAAATATGTGACCCCTTTGAAACAGCATCCCCCTCAAAGATCTGTATGTCTTTTCCCATTTTCAAAAGTCACTGAAAATCTGGATGTCCTCTTAGGCCTTAGGGAAGAATGAGGTTTGAGCCCTTGTAGGATGTGTTTATTGTTATTGAGAATTTGTCTTCAAAATGCATGTGACATTGATTCTTTACTTATTCTTCTCACTTTTTAAAAAAGTGTATATAGTATATATTCATGGATTCTATTATTGAGGATCAACCCAAAAAAAGGCTAAGTGCTTGAATAATTGCAATGTACACTGGTTTAAACATGAGTAATACATCTGACTTTATGCAAAAGTATGTTCTAAATGGCTGTTAGTACTCTTCTTATTACATTAACCTCATTATTTAGAAGTAATTGAACAGCTGGCTGTTGTTACCTTGCCAAGACACTATTGATAAAACTGTTTTGCCAAATCTGAATTTCTCTTAGAAAAGAAGTAACCATCATCATTTTTTAAAAAAAGAAGACTGCATTTACATAATATGCTTGTGATAAATATAATCATGATTACTTTCAAGTTGAGGTGATACGACCACAGAGCTTTCCTTTGTTTGAATAAGCACTCTGACAAAAAAAATAGAAATTAACAGCTTGGAAGTTTAAGACATTTGCATTCAACCTAACTAACAAAGACTGAACATTGCAATCTGCTCTTTTTATTAACAAGTCTCAGTCTCAATTGTAGAAGCTCTGTCAGCAAAGGAAGACATTTTTGGGGGGGGGCACCGAAGGACAATTCTATGTACACAGAAACACACACACACACACACACACACACACACACACACACACTCATGACTATAATCTCCTTTTATAAGCTTATTTCAAACAGATAATTGAACCAAAGCCATTAGGCTAATTCCAAATGCTTTCACATCAAATCATAGAGACCACAAAGTGTAGTCTTACAATGCTAACAAAGTTAAGCCCTCAAATTCACCTCAAAATTAAGAATATGATCTTGGGTCTCTAACCTCCTCTTTTTTCCTTTTGCAACAAATGACAATATAATAACTATATCAAGCAGGCAACATTATGTTACTATGAGCAACATGTGTGATATGAATTTGGAGCATGTAATTCAAATAAAAAAAATTAGTACTGGGTTTTATAATGCAAGCCCAAAGCTAGATAATTGACAGATTTGTTCTACTAGCCATAAAAAAGCTGATGTGGCAAATACTAAGATAAAGCATTTTAAAATATCGTACGTTATTCAGTTGTGCACTTTAAATCAGGCATCCCCAACCCACAGGCTGTGGCCCTACTACTGGGTCATGAGCTGTTTGGAACTGGGCTGCAGAAGAGTGGGCAAGCCTCACTGGCACAAGCAGCATACGAGGTACGCGTGTCCACAGCTCGTGCAAATGGAGCTGCACATACATGCTTCCGGCTGCTCACGTAGGACCATCCCTTCTCCCCCCCCCCCCAGATTTGCAAAGTCGGAAAGGTTGGGGAACTTTGCTTTCAAAAGATATTGGCAGTTCCCTCCCTCCCATCCAGGACTTAGCACAGAAGCATTGCTTAAGCAGGGTCCTCAAGATTATCTGGGACACTACGCATCCTCTTTACGACCTGTTTTCCTTGTGGGAAGAGGCTCCGTGGTATCCGAAGCAGAACATCCAAATTCAGCCATAGTTTCATTCCATACAGCATTAACCTTGTGAACTCTCAAGCTTCCTCCTTCTGTTATATATTCAAGATGGACAGTATTTAATATTTATTTGTTACGTATATGTAGGGGTGTGGGTCTATACACATGTTGTATATAGTGTGTTAGGTGTGTGTCATGTATGTGTTCACTTTGAGAGCGGGCAACTAAATTTCATTTTTTTTTATGTGTGCCGTTGTGCCCACAGTAAAACAAAAATGACAATAAAGATTATCTTATCTTATTCTGCTTGCAGAAACTTGGTGAAAAATTCAGACCAGCTGATATTTTGATGGAACCAGGACCAGTCATAGTTTAAGTGAGTCCCCCCTGTTGGAAAAGATGTCCTGGTAAAATACCATGGTGGTGCCCTGATCCCAGTTGGCAGGTGGTGGTGGCAGGAGGAGGAAACAAGCTGCAGTATTGTCCTATCGCCCATCAGGCACAAATAATCAGGAACAACAGTTGAGTTCAAAACACTAAGAGTTTATTCTTGTCACCTATACATGGGAATTTGAGCATCTAACAGGTCCAAGCTAAACTGGTGCTAGATAAGGGTCACTGGAATTCACAGGGGACTGGACTTGGGTCTCTTGTTACTGTACAATGATTCCAAACTGCGCAATGACTCCAAATTGATTACGTCTTTAACCCCGCCCTCCAGCTCAGTCTGCTCATCTCCTCCAATTCCCACCTCCTTATTGAAGACATAGCTAGGTTTACAGGGTGGGAAAGGGAAGGTTCAAATACATATCAGAAATATCTGCCGAATTGGCCAGTTTCATCACAATGACAAAATAAGCATCACTATGCAAGCTCCCTTCTTTATGTTTATTACATCACTCCAACCCCCTGAATTTATCTCTCAGGTATACTAGCCTTGGTGCATATCAGAAGGAACAATGCAATCTAGAGTGATGAGTGGGTTGGCATGGCTAAAATCAAGAGCTACAAATTTCATACTCCAGTCCATGGCAGTCATTCTCAGACACTAGTCAGAAATGACTTGGATGTTACAACCATGAATCCTGTGAAAATTAACTTACCCACTCAATATTACATCCCTAAACTCACTTTTTTCCCCCTTCCTTTCAATCATGTCTGATTCTCAGAGATCGCCTGACAAGTCCCTGCAGTTTTCCTGTCAAGGTTTTTCAGAAGTGGTTTGCCACTGCTTCTTTCTCAGAGCTGAGAGAAAGTGACTAGCCCAAGGTCACCCAGCTGACTTTGTGCCTAAGAGACTAGAACTCAAAGTCTCTTGGTTTCTGATATGGTTCTAATCTCTTGTTTCAGCAGATGTCTCTCCTTCTCTAAGGAATATCCGGATAATTAAAAAATAAAATAAAAATAAATAAACATTAAAAATTGTAATTAAAAATAATAAATATATAAATTGAAAAGAAAACAAAAAACTCAAAGGGCAGACTCGATGGACCACTAGGTCTTTTTTCTGCCACGTTTTCTATGTTTGTATAATAAGGTGTGACACTCCAGGGACTTTGGAATTAACAGGGCAGGTGGGCATTTAGTAGCGTTCACAAAGGGCTTCAGTTCTGTATATTAAAAGGTGTAGAAAAGGGTCGTACAGAGGGAGAACTCATATTGGGGAAACCAGGGGTCAAATACAATGCACTACATGCTGACTTCATGCATTTCTTTTTAGTTTGGTGCTCACGTTCAAGTTGGGCTTTGCCTGGAGATTTTACCCCTGGATTATATTACCATGGACTATAACTACCATTTATCCCACTCTGTTAAAGATGGGAGTCAAGAATATCTGCTGAGTTCAAATCAGTCACTGGATTAAATTGACCACAAAGTGGCCCCTTTGGCTGCAACCTTTGCTAATTAATGAGTTCTCCAACCTCTAGGAGCATCCATTATCAACTTCAGATCCAGCAAAGGTCCTAGCCATATATCCAGATCTTATAAGCACCATCCAGCCACTCCTAAAATCTCCCCTTAGACTTGGAAAGGTCTTGCAAGTATCCCACAGAAAACATGCCTTGGCAGGGCAGAATTATAGCCTTCAAAGGGCCATAGATTGAGCAACTATCCACACACAAAAATCCAACTGGTTCACAAGAAAAAAAAAGAATTAAAAAATCTAATTAAAATTTTAAAAAAATCC
Source organism: Protobothrops mucrosquamatus (assembly GCF_001527695.2). Classification (NCBI taxonomy): domain Eukaryota; kingdom Metazoa; phylum Chordata; class Lepidosauria; order Squamata; family Viperidae; genus Protobothrops; species Protobothrops mucrosquamatus. The sequence continues at coordinate 49,275 of NW_015387870.1, forward strand.
CTTTGCCCAAACAATAGAAGCAAATTTTTCAAACTACAAGAATAAAAATACCTCCCAATTCTGAAGGCTAATTACGCGTTCATCACAAAACGGAAACCAGCAATAAGAGGTTAGGATTCTAGTTGCTAGATGTAAAGAATTTTATATTACACTTTAGAGTTGTTCTTTTCCTCTTGACTGGCCTCCAAATGAGACAGTACATAGCATCCCACCATGGCCTCCGGTCTCCCACTTGGAAATTCTGAAACTAATAAAACATAAAATGGAAAAGTGAGAAATTTCCTTGCAGTAACCAAATACTACCTGAGTGCAGAAGGAAAACACCGACCCTGCCCTTCCCTCCCTCCCTCCCTCCCTCCCTCCTTCCTTCCTTCCTTCCTTCTTTCCCTCCCTCCCTCCCTCCCTCCCTCCCTCCCTTCCTTCCTTCCTTTCCTTCCTTCTTTTACCACATCAACAATGCATTCCAGGTGACTCAAATTGGCCTCTAACTATTCCTATCCCTCAGGCAGGCAGGCAACAATACAGATATTACTAGTACATTGAACATACCCAGCAAGCTATATGTCTGCTCTTTGTACAACAAGCTATTGGACTGGCTGAAACAGGAGAAATTCATGGTAGACAAGCCAGTGGGATTTAGCGAGGGCAGATTTACAATGGATCAATGTGTCATCTTGCAATTTTTTAGTTAAAAAAAAAATACACACATGGACAGCAATGCCCTTTATGTGCTGCTTTTATCAGTCTAAAGTCAGCCTTCAATTCTATCCCAAGACATAGGCTCTGGTGGAAGATCTCCTGTACATCTTAGGAAGATATCTAATATTTGATCTCTTATATCAACCGACAGCCGTAGGATGCTGCATGAAAACACAGTCCCCTACTGGGCACAATGAATCTGGCTATCTTACTGCAAACATTCCAATCTCTAAAAGAATGAAACAGGGCCGTGTTTTGGCTCTTCTGCTGTTTAATATCCTTATACTACTTGGGGATTGCTGCTTTTACAACAAAAAAAACCCCCAACCCCCCCACCCCCTCCACAAGCTCAGGGACAGACATTTGGCAATGGTGCTATATGATGAGGACACAGCAATTGTCTCACTTACACAGGTGATAGTTCAGGGACGTTGGCAGACTTTAGTGGAATTCCACAAGGAGGAAAGTCACATAAGTGATCGCCCCAAGACTAAAATTATGGATTTCTTGGACCTAGCTGCCATAAACATCAATGGCAAACCAGAATTAACAAAATAGAACCAGTTCCAATTTTTAAATATCTTGGATCAATTTCTCAAGCTTCTGAATTTGGCAGGAACAATCTAAAAGTCATTTCTGCCAAAGCCAGTAATAATGCCAAGACACTCCTGGGCTTTTTTTAAAAAAAACAAAAACTGAACTAAGGCTAATAGATGCCTTATCTTATACTATTAAAGCTGTTTAAAGTTCAATCTATATCCAAATGTTCTATTTATTTATTAAATAAATAAATGTTGCTCATCTCTCTATCTAAAGCAACACGCAGAGATACGCCTATGATGTCTTAAAAGTCTTGGATGCTGTTCAGTTGAAGTTTTTACAAGTACTCGTCCTTGATGATTTTGATGCAACAAGATGGAAAGGAAAAAAAATCAGCTCAGCTGTTTCCATTCCATTCCTCCCCGGAAACTTTTCAGAACTGCAAACTAATTTTTCAGTCTGATTCATTCAGCACTTTCTTTTTCTCATTTTGCCCCAATCTAATGTTTTCACCAATGAGCAGTATTGGATGGGAGGTTTTTAATAAGAGGAATTTTCCTTGGTGCATGTATTCCTTCACTACTCTCCTTTATATGAGAATGAATGCCATGTTTATTGCTTTTAAAATAATAACAAAGAAAAGGAAAAGGAAAAATTATAATGCAGATACATTCTCAAAAAAAAGAAACAATGTATTTAAAAGTGCTTTTAAAAAGTGAAAAGTACAACAGAAAAAAACAATATATATATTGTTACAACATTTACAAATCTATATATACTTAGTGTATCTACTGCAAATATTATTCAGGTACTTATATATTCATTTCTAATACGTTTATATACACTTGCTTATTTAACCTACTGTATTTTGTATGACTCTCATATTTCATTATACTTGTCCACACAAAGTCTAGGTCTACAGGCAATCCACTCATAGGTGTCAAATGCGATCAGGTCTCCAATCCATTGGATGAAAGGAGTCAAACATTTATCTTTCCAATGCTGCAATATAAGTCTTTTAGCCATAGTAAGGGCACCAAGCATCCACTTATGTTGTCCAGTTGCCAGATTCTAAGTATATAGTTCAAAAGAATATTACCCTCTGAAAAATTTAATTTTTGTTGCAGTTATATTTATATAATCCACCTTTTTACCCCAAATTTAGTAAGTATTGGACATTGTAAAAACATTTGTTTTAAAGAAGTATTATTACATTTCCAACAAAATGCTGTCTTAAGCAGAACCTTTCCTATTCAAACATAATGGAATGCAATAAATCCCAAATATTACTTTTGTGGTTGTTGTATAGATTAATATCCATTGACATTCTTGCATAGATGTTAGGTCACTTTTCCATTGTCTAAGCAATTTAGGAACTTCTAATTCTTTATTTCACCCATTTCTTAGCATCTGTATGTCAAATTGATGTATTGATAACAAATATCTATAAAAAATAATAGTAGGAGTTTTTAGTTTTAAAAGATATAACAAGATGTTCTGCTATTTCAGGTGTCTCCAAAGTTGAAAATGCTGCTGGTCCAAACAACCTTGTTAAAAAATGTTGCAGCTGTAGATATTGCCATTGGGTTACATCTGACAGATGTTATTTCTTCTTAACACAGCATATGTTTAAAAATTCATGTTCATCATCTATCAGTTGGTGCACAATCATGATCCTGCTTCCATCCAATTATTCCATGTCACCATCTTTTTTCCAAATCTTAAAATTGGCTTTCTGATAAAGTCAATTTAGCATGGGAAAAAGGGTGAAATCTATAACTTTCTTACTAATGTATTTCTTTCCAGAGATACTAGAGTTCTAGTGCATTTTGACCCCTAATATTGTCCATCCAACCAAAGGTGCTGTATTATAATAATAATAATAATAATAATAATAATAATAATAATAATAATAATAATAATAATAATAATAATAATAATAATAATAATAATAATAATAATAATAATAATAATAATAATAATAATAATAATAATAATAATAAAAAAGTTGGAAGGGACCTTGAAGGTCATCTAGTCCGACCCCCTGCTCAGGCAGGAAACCCTATACCATTTCAGACAGGTGGTTGTCCAGTCTCTTCTTAAAAACTTCCAGTGTTGGAGCATACACCTTTCTGGAGGCAGGTTGTTCCACAAGTTAATTGTTCTAACTGTCAGGAAGTTTCTCCTTAGTTCTAGATTGCTTCTCTCCTTGATTAGTTTCCATCTGTTGCTTCTTGTCCTGCCATCAGGCGCTTTGGAGAATAGCTTGACTCCCTCTTCTTTGTGGCAGCCCCTGAGATATTGGAACACTGCTATCATGTCCCCCCTCGTCCTTCTCTTCATTAAACTAGACATACCAAATTCCAGCAACCGTTCCTTATATGTTTTAGCCTCCAGTCCCCTAATCATCTTTGTTGCTCTTCTCTGTACTCTTTCTAGAGTCTCAACATCTTTTTTACATCATGGTGACCCAAACTGGATGCAGTATTCCAAGTGTGGCCTTACCAAGGCATTGTAGGTGGTATTAATACTTCACGTGATCTTGATTCTATCCCTCTGTTAATACAGCCTAGCACTGTGTTGACTTTTTTGGCAGCTGCAGCACACTGCTGGCTCATATTTAAGTGATTGTCCACTAGGACTCCAAGGTCCCTCTCACAGTTACTACTATTGAGCAAGGTACCCCCTATACTATACCTGTACATTTGGTTTTTCTTGCCTAAATGTGGAACCTTACTTTTTTCACCATTGAATTTCATTTTGTTAGATAGCGCCCAGTGTTCAAGCCTGTCTTCTGCAATGTTGGCTATTCCTGCCAGCTTGGTGTCGTCTACAAATATATGTATATTCTAATTTCCCAAATTGGAAAATTAATACCAATTGTTGTTTCCAGCATTTTATACTTGACATTAGATAAACACGATATTCAAGTTTGAAAAACTGACTTCTCCCTCATTAATTTTATCTAATGATAGTCTCGGAATTAAGGAACCCCATAGAAATTTTCCAAACAAAGAATTTATATTCTGAAAATATTTTCCATGAACTGGGATTCCTCTTGAAATATAAATTGATTTGGGAATAAAATTAATTTTGAGAGCATTCACCTATTCCCAGAGAAACTCCCTCTACATATTTTATTAATAATACACGTTACTGAGTTATTTACTTTGCTATGCACTTATCTAGCTATTTAATGGATTCAGTACAAATGCAGAATTGTTATGCCTTAAATGGATGGGTAGCCAAATATTCATAGATCAGATTTTCTTCACTCTCATTATTTCTTTACATTTCTTGATTTGAGATTAAGTGAAGCTGTTTCTCATAGCTTCAGTCCTACTTATCTAAACATTTAAAGTTTGGAGTTATGGGGGGAGGGGAGATAGGCTCAGGAAAAAAGATTGTTTTCACATTGCCAAGCAGGTATCTCAGCACCTATTAGTGCTGCTTTGTTTAGATCCCTTGCTTTAGAGGTTAAAAAACAAAATATGTCCTCAGGCATAGAAGGAACACTATATAGAATAGAAAAGATAATCAGGCTCTACAGATAAATAAAACCTATTCACACTGTTTTTCATGCATTGAACAAATCATCCCTATTTCTGGTCCTTGTTAACATACTGTTAACAGTATGTAATTAGATTCAATAAACTATTTCATCTATGATTGATCTATCTATCTACCTATCTATCTATCTATCATGCTGGTCTCAGATTAAAACAAGTAAATTTGAATTTGAAGGTACTGTTAGCATTAAAGCTGATGTGGGTTGGAGCATTTGAAATATATACATTCATTTTGTAGGTTCCTCTTGATACTATATATAGCAGTAAAATGTATTCACAGAACAATGGAATGAAAAGCAGGAATAGGAAACGGTTGCTTGGATCTGAGATGATGAATTAAAAGGAATCTATAAATATGCTTTTTAAAATCTTTTAAAAGCCCTAATAATCACCATAGTTTAAATGTGACTGTGTAGATTTCCAGAAGCCATCCTACAGTTTTCCACAAAGTTTTTTTGAAGGCTAGACAGGCACTTACTTTCTGACAGTAAAGGATCTTGTGAGAAGGAGAGGCCTCTTTCTCTTTCTTGCCCAAACTGCCAATTATCTGCAAAAAAAAAGTTTTCAAGAAGTCACTCTTCTTTTTATCAAAAGCTTCACAACAGAATGAAAAAGATTTTAATTAACTATTTATTTTTCTGCCTAGTATTTTCCTGCAAGTGTAGATCTGCCTTTTTTTTTCTTCAGATCAAACGAGTGTCCATCGGATGCCAAAGGAATTGACTGACAGAGTCTGATGTCATGATAGTCAACTGTTGGCTGAAGCAGCTGTCTTAGGCAAGAAGACTGGGAAGCAGACCAGGCCTATGAATGTCATGCAGCTGTTTGCCTTCTTAAATTGGCCTCCAGCTTTTGGTCACAGCAAAGAATCCAATCTCACTAGGTTTATTTGCTATTTGGTCAATTTCTGTATAGGACAGGGGTTTTCAAACTTGGTCCTTTTATGACTTGTGGACTTCAACTCCCAGAATTCCTCAGCCAGGCGTGCTGGCTGAGGAATTCTGGGAGTTGAAGTCCACAAGTCATAAAAGGGCCAAGTTTGAAGACCCCTGGTATAGGACATTAAGAGGGGATAGCATAGTGAAACTATCTTTGAAAGTATTTTGGATTTTGCTTTAGGGAGCTAAATCCATTGGACTAAATCCATTGGACAGTTTGGACAGAAGCTGAGGTGCAATCATTCTGTATATTCTACAGTCTGAACTTCTAGAGTACTTTGGAGAATAGGTGCTGAAGAAATACAACTTGAATAATTCATATTAGCAAAATCTCTACAAGATAAAGGGGAAAATAGGAAAGAAACAAGGACAGTGATATAGTAAAGTTACCAGAAAATGTATGATCTCACTAGAAGGCTAGAATATATAGAACAATTTCATATTTGTAAACAAAATTAGGTATTTACATTTTAATTTGGATTTGATAACATATGGAGATTTCCCACTGCTGTCAAATTAAATTCTCTACAAAAGATTAGGGACAAACGGAATTAGTATGAAAAAATTATCAAATGTCCTGGGATCAATGGATGAAAAACTCTATTTAAATGTCACTTCGTGTTGTAAGTAGCTTTTCTTGCATGATTTGTTAAAATAATACATGCTTCTGTACAATGTGCTCCAGTTTCATACTAGTCTGAAACAAAGAGATAAAATAATATTTTAAAGCATCTGGCAGTGATAATTTAATTTATTTTAGTCTTTGTAAGTATCTCTTGGGCATCTGTTGTAAATAAAAGTCAGGAAAACAACATGTAAGTTAATATCATGAATGATAATGGCATGAACAGAACAGCAGCCTCACTTACAAGACAAAAGAATTTTACTATAATCAGCATTGTGTTAGGTCTATGGCTGTTTACTGATATTGATCACTGGAACAACAGACTTGACGTTTCAAAAATTTGTAAGTAAATCTGAGCCGTAAAAGATTTTAATAACCTAACTTAACTAATAACCTAAGACAGTGATGGCGAACCTTTTAGAGACCGAGTGCCCAAACTGTAACCCAAAACCCACTTATGCATCGTCGAGTACCGGGTGAGTGTGGCCCGTTGGCTGGGTGTGGCCCATTGGCTGGGCGTGGCTGTGGTGGTAAGGGCAGACTGGGTGGCACTAAAAAGTTCAATCAATCAATTCCAATTTTGCAAGATCTTTTTTTTCCCGCAAGAAGTTGAAATTGACTTATTGAACCTTTTTTATTTTTGCACATGGCGGCGGAGGCCTAAAGCGAAAAGGTTTTATAAAACCCAGCTGAAGGCCTAGGACTGGGACGACAGCTCATGTGCCCACAGAGAGGGCTCTGAGTGCCGCCTCTGGCACCCGTGCCATAGGTTCACCACCACTGACCTAAGACTTTCAATGGGCCTCAGTGTAGTTCATAAAAGCAAAGGTAAAGATTTCCCCTGTCCAGTCGTGTCTGACTCTAGGGGGCGCTACTCATCTCTGTTTCTTAGCTGAGGAGCCAGCGTTATCTGAAGACACTTCTGTGGTCATGTGGCCAGCATAGCTATATGCTGAGGAACACAGAAGGCTGTTACCTTCCCACCAAAGTAGTACCTATTTATCTACTCGGTTGCTGAACCGTTGCGCCTTCTCATGTAGTTCAAGTGGGAGGCAAGCATCTTCATCTCTAGGCCACCGCACCACTCTCAGATCTACATAGCAAGTTACTTGTAAGTAAATGTTGGCATATGACTAGTTTCTAAGATGAGCAAATTGTCTCCAGGCAGTTTCTAAGATGAACAAATGAACTTCAGGGTACATAGCTACTTCCTCAGTTCTGATTTAATATTTTTAACAAAGAGTTTGTCTATGAATAGAAAAACAACTGTATCAATTAAAAAATTTAGTGTTTATTTTAAAAGCACAAGGGATGACTTCCACTGATAAGAAATGAGATCAAAGGAAAGGAAGCAAAGGCATAAGAGAAACAAATTTTATTTTGTATGGTTATATCCTAAAACAAATATTGGGTGGCAAATCCATCCTTCCTTCCTTTTTCACTCAATCAGGTGACTTACTAGCAATGGACAGGTGATGAATTAATCTTAGGAAAAAGGTAAGGAGAAAATCTTCAGTTTAACCTTTATTTATTCATTCATTCACTCATTTTTAAACTGAAAGTTATACTTGGAGTTTCTGGCTCGGACTAAATTAACTGATAATCTCATTTTATAGGCTCTTGCCATCATATAAAACTAACTTATTTATTTTCTACTTTATATATTCTTGCTAATGTTTCATTCTTTAAACAATGCATGAATGTTAGCTGCATCCATTCTATAGTACAGAAATTCATTTTACAAATGACCAGTTTGTCTTTTTTTCATTCACGGAACCTGAAATCTAAATGTATCCAATTTTGTAATTTCTAGCACTTTACTTTATTGACCTTTTGTTACCTACTATATTCACAATTATTTGACTCTAGCTATTCATATAATCTATTTTTTTCTGATCTCTAATTGCTTTATTGAACTTCAGAGTGGAAAGGCCACTTCTTAAAGTATCCCTCTCTCTTGGATGTCAATAAATCCATTGGATGATTAGGTGATTAGAAATGTGGTAGTTAGAAAAGATGGTAGGGAAATATGTAGACTTTAAACCTGAACTTTTTTTATTAGGTATAATTCCAGAAAAAATTGAAAAACAAAGTGTATATTTAACATTACATGTATTAACAGCAGTGAAGATTGTATTTGCTCAGCACTGGAAAAATGAAGAAACACCATTGGATGAAGAGATAATTAAGAAAATACTGGACTGTGCTGAAACGGATAGACTTACATTGAGGATCAAAGAAAAAGAGGATACAGAATATTTTCAAACATGGAACTTATTTTATCAATGGCTGGAAAAACGGGATAGAGAGTAAGAACTTAACTTGTATTACTAAGCAAAACAAATCAACGCAGACAACACGTTGTTCATTAAGCACTAATGAATTGTAATAATAGGAAATTAATAAAATATTATTTAAAAAAAAGAAATGTATTTTATTATACAATGGAATCACCAAGTCCTCATAATATTGCCTTTTCATTTCTCCTTGAAGCCATTCTTCTATGCCAAGTTTTCAGCATAGTTGCACATGATCTACAAACCACTTACAAATATTCGTTGTGTCACTTTCTGCAAGAATGCGGCCAGAAACATAATGAAGTGATGAGAATATTTTGCTAGATATAGTAAAATGTCAGGATAGCTTGTTATCACTTCTTGCACAAGACTTCGGTGTCACTAACGGACCATATAAATCCATGTGAATCTATGCATTCTAGTGATTATAACATAACAGAATTTATAAATGTCATCTACTTGGCAGCAAGAAGAAGATAAATAGCTTCTGGTTCAAAATTTGAACTAATAGTAACTGGCATGTATCTAGAGATGCAGAATGAAGTATTCCCCCATCTGAAATCATTTGCACAATTTGATTTGTTCAGGATATGGAATGCTACATAAAATGGCTATTTAGCAAAAATAGATATTTGTATTTAATATTACAATATTTGGTTGGTATTTGTAATTCTATATTTCATGTTAATCACAAGGCCAAAAGGAGATTACAAGTATTCCTTGTTTACTGACCACAACTGGGATTAACAACTCTGTTGTTGAGCAAAATGGTCACTAAGTGAAACTGGAACTGTGTTTATGATGTTACTTCAGCTTTCCTTTGCTTTATATACTCACACGCAAAACAAACAGGAACAAAGAGAGAAAATGAAATAGAGAGAAGAAGGAAAATAATTAAAAAGAAAAAACATACAGTTGTGACTTCCACGCATTTTAATCCCTGACTCTTGAAATATCAGTTTGTTTGTTTTTTTCTCCATAGAAGTCTTTATTCTTTTTTCTTTGACCAAACTAGTCAGCTTCACTATTTCTGCAAGTTAATTTTATTATCCAGTCTACCACTTTAGGCTTTTCATTGCTTTTCCAACTTTTTGCATACAATAATCTTGCCACACTTATTACATACAATATTAATTTCCTTATTTCTTTTTTAATTCCTAGTCCATAAAGTCCAGTAAGAATCATTCTGGTTTCATCATGAAGTTGGTCCATAATATCTTTTGCATCATTGTATAAATGTGTACCGTTTTTTTTCTTTTTCAAAAATAACCGTAATTCTTAAGCCTTTAACTTTGATCCTGCTCACAGCAACTAAAACTTGATAATCCTAACTCTGCATTTTCCAGTATAATTGGGGGGGGGGGGGTTAAAATATAACATGATTTATCTTGAATTGAGGTCCTTTGTTAAAACAATGCCATCTGATGGGACCCAGAGGTGTGTTTGTCCATTGTGGCCTCTACCCTCTAGAATGATCTCCCACCAACATAGGGTTGGCCCCAACTTTTTTGATCTTTAGGAAGAAATTAAATATCTGGCTTTTTCCTCAGATATAAGGACCAGAATGATTGGAGTCTTATCCGCAGGAGGGCACTTAGTAGTAAATTCCTGACTACCTATTAAGAGTTTTATATGGAATTTTATTTGAAACAATTAATTTAAATAAAAGTAAATCTGTGTGATTGCACTATTTTATGCATTCCTATGTACTTCTTCCTCTGCAGATATAAATACCACACTGAAATCAATAGAAGTTGTATTTCTTTTTTTTTAAAAAAAGTCACAAAAATAGCCAACATTTTAGGTACCTGATTGTTCGCTATATGGGAGAAAATAGCAATGGGATTCTTATTTTTAACTAAAATAGATAGATGAATAGGTGCATGGTGTTATTAGAGAATATCCAGGCTCATTTTATTATCACTTACTGCAATCACACAATCAGTTGAGGCAGATAGATCCCACAGTCCCTGTCAACAGCAGGAGGAAAAAAAATGGCAATATTCACAAATCCCTCTCACCCAAGAGGGGTGCAACATCACTGGAATACATGGAGATCTGTTGAATTTAAAGCCACAACAAAGCTCTATTGGTTTAAAGTGTGCAGTTCATACAATCTCACTCAACCAAATTATACTCAACTACTGTATGCTCACTAGGCACTACAGTAGCTAGAGGAATGGAAATCTCCAAGCCTTTCTCAGCCCTCATTTTAATCCCTAAAGTCCTTATATCATTTATGTGTAAAGTCAGCAGTTTTCACTGGGATTAAGCTTTCTCTATACTTTGCATACACTCTTCTTTGTTCACCTTTATATGGCATTTCTTTTGTATGCTTTTGGCATTTAATAATTTGCTTTGTTTTTATCTAATTCAAAGGCATCTTTATCCCTCTGTATATGAAGCCAGCTAATTTTTAAGTTATGGCCATAATTGTCATTGTCAGCCTAATGTCACAATGGATGGATGCATGGATGCATGGAAAAAATATAATAATATTGTTTTGAAAGAAGAACATCAGGTCAATAGTACTTTTTACCTCAGTCTCGTTAATTATAAAAATTATTAACTTCCATTTTCTAAGATCAGTGTTAGGTGCTTTCATATATTGAATACCAAGCACAAGCATTTTCATATATTGAACATAAGTGTGATGTACCAAAACAGAGGCTACTCTGTTTTAGAAGCTATTGTTAAATGTCTTTTGAACAATTCATCTCTATTGGTTTCTTTCCCTTTTGTAGCTCCCCAAATTCAAAACTATTTTCAATCTAACATTTCAGTGGTTAAAATTAAAGTAACAAATAGATCATATTAAACAAATAATAGTGAAATAGTTGATTTGCATGAATTATTAGAGAAGAAACAGCAATATTTGTAACATTACAATATGAAATTTGCATCATTTGCTTGTTATGAATCACAAGAGAAGTTGATGATGTCATATGTGTGGTGTCATTGTAATTCCTATGACACTGTAATTTCTATGACTTTGCCTAATGCAAACTTGTAATAGTTCTTTATCTTCTTTGCAAACAATCCGTTCTATGTTTACTCAGAAATAGATTTTGCTGGATTCAATCAGGCTGTCATCTAAGTTGAGGGACAGCTTTATATGCGGGCAATTAAAGGAGAAGCTTCTCTTTTCTAACCAATATGAAATAGAAAGACATTACAAAAATAACATTGCCATTTTTGCACTTTACCTGAAAGAGAATCCAGACGGTGGAGAAATAGGTTTTCTTGAAGGCAAATGTAGATGTAACTGAATTCCATGTTAGGAGAACTTTGTCTTCCACATGATTCTCAGCTACTCCTGTTGTATTGTCTGGGCACAATTAAAGTACTAGCTATAAACTGGTAGGGAGGAGATGATTTGAGGCAAGGAAATGTCAGCCCAGATCTTTCCCCCAGTGTTCATGGGTGGTATGCCTCTGTTCCTGCTAAATGTCCATCATCTTTCAAGAAAAGCAATCATCTTATTTGCTGGGGATTTGCTGGCTTCTTTTTTAAAAAGGTTGTTTCACATTAAGTGTTTTAAGTGTGAAGATAATTAGATCCTGATGCTAGGAAAGACTGAAGGCAAAAGTAGAAGGGAACAGTAGAAGATGAGATGATTAGATAGTGTCATCAATGCAACAAACATGAGTTTGGGCAAACTATGGGAAACATAGGGGCCTGGCATGCTATAGTCCATGGGATTGTGAAGAGTTGGACATGGCTTAGTGACTGAATAATAGTGAAGATAATAACAGCAACAATAATAGTAGTAGTAATTTCAGTCATTGACCAATCCAATACATAAATATCACTGAATATTATAAAACACTAGAACCAATATAGATAACATATAACATAATCAAATTAGAAGTTCATCTAAAACCTATAAAGCTAGATTTTATTTAATTGAAAAGAATTAAGAGGATTGAGATAAGCTAATTAACCAATTAATTACAATACATGTATAAACGTTTGGTTATTTGGGCCCAATGCTACTATTCTCTATATAGTTTTTAGGTTTTTGGATAACCCTGGAGACGAAAACTTGCCACCTGAGCTGTAACATCAGGATAGAGATAGGATTTTGTAATTGTCCCATCCAGTGTGTTCATGAGTGAAGCAGTCCTCTGACTCTTTTCTTGCTCATAAAGAAAATAATTGTTGTGTGCTCTAGAAAAAGTCCATCTGCATTTGTAGAAGGCTAAGTTATATAGGTCTTTAGAAGGAGCTTTGGGTGGATGGGGGCTTCTTTTCACACCTATTAAGAATCTGAGACTTGTGACAAATCTTTCTAGAATTCCATATCAGTTATCCTTGGTTTAATTATATTCACAGCATTCCCATGCGATTTTATAAATTCAAGTGAGAATTCATATGTATTTTTTTTTCCTCACGGGTGAATTGCCAAGTGCCTTTGTACTTGTCACTAATACTGGTGGTAAGTCACTGGGGTTTAATAAGACTCTAATCCAAGTTAGCAGAATTCTGTACTAGACTTGAGATTCCACACCTGACACTTCAGTTTCTAGTCTCCAAGCTGTATTAGCCAGTCATCTTGGGGCACTACAACAGCCCAAAGGAAATTTGAGCAGATGTGTTCTTACATTGTAAAATGACAGAGTGAACACACTTGAATACTTTACATTAATTTTGCAATTAATCATTTTTTAAGCTTCTGCCCTTAAACGTCACTCCTTTCTCTGTCACTCACACAAAACCTCTTTCAGATATATCTCAACTTTTGGTAATGTGATACCATTACCTCAGGTAATGGCAACACTTGATGATGTCCCACAGTGTTGTAAGCAACAGGGTGGGGGAAATCATATGCCACTGCCTTTTCTGGAACTTTTTTTTAGAATTCTGAGTATAATCTAAAGCTATTGAATTACTTCCCAGCCTCCCATCCAACTGCAGCTAACCAATCTCAACTCTGCTTAACTTCCATGCCCTGACAAAGGATGGCCAGTACTTTGCCTGCTGAGATTTCACATAAAGATCATAATGGAAAAATAGCCCAAGGCTAGCTTTTCCAGTTAACAGCTCACTTGAAATCTCTTGATACTCACTAAATCCGATCACTCTGCCCAATAAGGCAATATAAGACACCTATGACTTATTATGTAACATTGATTTCCTAGCCTGATTGGTTGCTACTGCCTCATTTTCCCCACACAGTAGTAAGTAATTTACAACTTTGCCCTTAATGAGGCACAGTTTAAGCAAAGACAAAACCATTTTTGCAATTTCCCAGTATTTTATGGTTCCACAGATGGCCTCATAAATCCTACTAATTAATTCTTAAGGGTTTTATTCATTTGATTCTTATTTACATTGCAAAAGATCAGGTGCTGACTACATTCTTACTTTTGGAGAAGGATAGCAGGTAGATACGGGAAAACGTGAACATCCAAGCCACAGGACAAAAACTGAAGGGTCGTGCCAGAATTCAAAATCTATAAAACCTAATCAGATTAAGAAATTGGTTCTAAGTATGATGTCTATGTCTTTCAGAAAACAGGATATTGGTCTGAATTCATAGACATTGAGGATGAAGTTTTGTTCCAAGTGCTGTTGCAAAAATCAAACAAGATGTTTTGTTTCCCCTGCTATGGAACACAAAAGTCTTAATTAAAAAACTAAGTGCCTCGTCCTTGAGCTCTCTCCCTCTCCTCCCCTCCACCACATATATAGACAAATTATTATGTCAGAGGTTGAGTCACAACTAAAGTGGAATCAAAGAAAAAGGTTTAAAAGAATGTGAATAGCATGAATTTGTGATTCTTTTTATACTTTCTGGAAGAATAGACGTTTTGTGCCAGGCTGGTTTTTGGGGTTTTTTTTGCAGCATGCAAATAATATGTGAGACTTAAGGCACTTATTAACAGTTTAAAATGCTTTTTTTTCAGATCATATGATGTTGCTTATTTGTACTCTCTAGACTGAATGGAGGGGCAGGTATATAAGAATTTGGGGAGGTTAATTCCACCTTTATTATTTTTATAAATGATTGAAGGTGGCAAACATATCTAATACTCCTATTTTCCCCCAACAACAACCCTGTGAGTTGGATTGGGCTGAGAGTGAGTGACTGGCCCAAAGTCACCCAGCTGGCTTTCATGACTAAAGTGAAACAAGAATAGCCAGGAGATCTCCTAATGCAACAAGGTGAGACATGCCATTTTGAAATAAGTGTGTAATATATATTATCATATAAACTAGACATTAATCAAATAGTTCACAGTAAAGACATTAAAATTAATATCCAAAATTGCTTCACTGTATCGCCAAGTAATATTTTAAAATGCTGCGTCCCAGGTTATAATTTAAAGCTTACATTTAAAAATAAATAAATTTAAAAGAGAAATAGCTGGATCCTTCGCATGTCCACCCACTGGGGAGGGGGTGAAAAACTGCCCGTCATCATCTGAATAAGATAAGCTGAATAAGAAATTGCACATCTGCAAACACTGAATCCTTAGTTTAAAAATATCAGTAGTTTAAAAATACACAGGGTGCTATTCACACCCACTGTTAATTGCAATGCTGCTTGATAACATCCTTGTTCTTGTGGTAAAGAAATCACTTCAGGGAGGAGGAGGAGGAGGAGGAGGAGGAGGAGGAGGAGGAGGTTTTTCATTCCTCCAATTTCCACCTTTATATTTCATTTTTTTTAAAAAAAAAAGTCACAAAATGTCTTTTTCACTTTTTGCTTCAACCATAAAAATATCTAAAGTCAGATTTGCCTTCACATCGCTGCAATGTTTGGACCACATTGTTAGTTTATCATAATAGTGGAACCTTCAAAAAAAATGATCTGATGTTTTAAGAAGTAGATAGAAGAAACTCCAACCACAAAATTCATATGTTTTGCCAAATCCATATGAATATGTGTCTGCACCAGTATAAACAGTATCCAAATTTAAGTCCTTTAAGGAACTCCTCAAAACTTTTCAAAAAAAGAGAAGAGAGATTTTGAGCAACCCAACATTTCATATTGAAGTTCTGTTTTTCTTTATTTTCCTTTTCCCTCCTCTCAAAAACTAAGAATACCTAGAGTCACACTGAGCTTAAAGGGGCCATCTTAACCAAAAATATATACCAACTGGGGAAAGGCACTTAAAGCTAATGCATAGCATGACAAACAAGACAATGGGGAGCCCTGCCAAATGGGATGACAAGGCGCTGCTTGTGATCCAATAATGGACCAGATAACTGCACTAAGTAGCACTTTAGTCAAGCCTTCCCTGGGATCATTAATCCGTCATTTCACACAAACGGATGTAGAAACCCCAGTGCAGAGGGCTCACCATCTTGTAATGTAAAACAGATCCACCTCAGCTAGACAAATGTAATCTCCGTCCACCCACCCACTTCTTAATCCATTATCAAAAGCGCAGTTCAGTGACTTATTGCAGTCAAGTACTATGCAACTTTTCAAAATTATAGGATAATAGCGCCACAGAAGAAGTACTAAGATTAAAGCTTTGCAAAAGACATCTCTCCTGAAGAGGAGGAGGAAGTTGTTTCAGGGGTGATGACAAGGTGATTCTCAACTCTTAAAAAATCCAGATTCCCCCTTCTCCGTCACATCAGCTTGCCCGATAGACTAGTAACATGTTCCCATTGGTAACAATTTCACTTGATCTCAGTAATAGGTTTCCTGAAATAAGAATTCCCTCTGGTTACTGCCAATTATTAAACTAATAGTGGTTTATTTTACTCATCCCTGAATAAATTCTTAATTCTGAAGTAAGCTGTCTTGAGCACAGTCCTGTGGATAAACTCATAATTTGAGGGAAAACTACCAGATACGTGTTGCAAATAAATTTCACTTAACTGTGAAAGCACAAGAAGGATAACATATAGTAAACTCCAAATCATACCTAAGGTAAACCTAACACACCCCATCCTGCTGTGTTGCCTCATTCGGAGTGGGGACAGATTTCTGAGAGAGATAAGCAAGGAGTATTTACCAGAAATATATGTTCCCAGCAGGGTCACCCAAAGCATAAAGATTGTCCCAGTTGCTCAGGTAAAGCAAGGAGTCACCTACTATATATTTGGCTAGAGAAATATAGGAAAATGCTGGAGGCAGATGACCGTTGAGTAAAAATGGCGCTATATCAATTAATACAATATGGGAAAGGACAGTGGTAAACTACTTCTGCATTTCTACCGGGAAAACCACATGCTAGAAAATATGAAATGACTGGTGATATTGTGCTGGATGATGACTCCTCAAGTCAGATGGCACTCAGCATGCTACTGAAGGATCCTTTCAGGTACTAATGGTGTTTATGACATAGCTAGATTAAAACTTTCTAGATGTCTAGTTGCTACGTTGCCATACAGGAAAAGAAAATCTGAAACTGCAAAGACAGTGGGAACATGCAAGAAGCCTGAACAAGGGAATGCTCAACACAGTGAAAGATGACAAGAAATTATTCAAATTGACATTTTATACATCAGCAAATTGAGGTAGGCTAGAATTGGGCACTTTCAGTAAGAAAACCACACTGTTTACTACTTGGGAGATGGAAAAACAAAAAAGGAATAATGGCATAGCTTTTAGAGATAGAAAGGATATAACAAGAACAGGACTTGCAATTAATAAGCAAATATTAATTAGACTTTGTGGACAGTCCTTTAATATGGCAGCCATCCAACTTTTATGTTGCAATCAGTGATGCAGAAGAAGAGGAGGAGGAGAAGTCAAGGAGCATGGTGAAAAAATGGGACTAAAATTAAATATAAAAAAGACTAGAGACAACAAGGACAACGATCAGAATCATGCAAGCATTATATCACAATCTGTGGAAATGAAAGTTGGACTTTGGACTTTGAAGAAGCAGAATAATTGACACTTTTGAAATTTG
This sequence comes from Protobothrops mucrosquamatus, assembly GCF_001527695.2. NCBI lineage: Eukaryota > Metazoa > Chordata > Lepidosauria > Squamata > Viperidae > Protobothrops > Protobothrops mucrosquamatus. The sequence goes on from NW_015387870.1 coordinate 66,822, forward strand.
GCATTGGACAAAACACCTAAGAATACTGTGGACAGCCAAGAAAAGCAACAAATGGGTCACCAAACAAATTATCCTAGAGTTCCCACTCAAGGCACAAATGACCAGGTTCAAATTATCCTATTTCAAACACATTACTCAAAGACTTAGCTCTCTGAAAAAATATATGTAATGTTAGGAAAGCAGGAAGAAAAAAGAAGAAGTGATGATCAGTAGCAAAATGGATGAACTCAAGCAGCAATGAGTGCATGCATGGTTGGAAGACCATGAGAGAGAGAGACAGATCATCGCAGAGAAAATCTAAGTATGGAACAGCTAAGAATCAACACCAACTTGATGACATGTTAATGTCATCAAATGGTTAAAAGATTGTTTTTTGGTTAGTGTAACATTTAGCTACTTATGCATTGATCAAGTGAATTATTTTTAAAATCTTAGTTCTCTGAAAGTTCAGCAGAAAATAAAACAGCCAAATCTAATTTCAATTACAGAAGAAAAGCAGATTGATTCCCACACTACCAATATTTTGTTTGTTATGAGCATGGACTCCTTTTAGGGTAGGCTGAGATTTTTTTAAAAAATGAAATAGAAGTTGTCTTTTCTAGTATCCATGTCATTTTCTTGGTAAGTGACTGATCACTGTCTTCTTCCAGACCTGGAATTCCCAAGTATTTCCCTATTCAAATGCTAAGAGAAGTAATTCTTTTGAGTTTCCAAGATTAATAATAAAAACAATCGTGATGTCTTTATTTTCTATAAAACTGCATTACTTGGTAATTGCAGTAATATCCCAGCCTCTGTTAAACAATTCTGACATATTTCTGTAGTAAAAAGGTATTTCTAATTTTGTCAATGTCAATACATTGCTTCTGTTCTTCAGCCACTCATCCTACTATTAAAACTGCTCATTAACAGGACAGAAATAAAAACAGGTGTGTGTGTGTGTGTGTGTGTGTGTGTGTGTGTGTGTGTGTGTGTGTGTGTTTACACTTGGCTTGAAATATTCAATCTGCTTATAAATATTATTCTCAATCCATGCCTGTGTGTAAAATACTTTTCATTCCCAATGTATCAATTTTCTCATTTGTATTTATTCTAATGTGGGTAAAATTAGCTTTTGTTTATTACTTGTGTTCCAGCTCCTCGAAATCAACTCAAGACATTCAGATGCCATATTTCACAGCATTTTAGCTCCAAATTCTTTCTCAACACTGATCCTAAATTGAATGTCTAAGTCTTTCCAGTAGCCAAATGAGATGTGGCATTTCCTAACCTGTTTCAATAAAGCTTAGCAATTTTGAACATCTTTTATTAAATTCTTCCCCGTATCTTTTTCTATCCATGTGTGTGTTATTGTTGGAAATTTTGGATCTAGGTCTATCTAATTTAAGCTTTATTTAATACTTAGTACTATCCTGGATAACAAGCCACCAGAGCTACAGTTACAACAGCCAAATTGGTATTATAATCTGTTGCCTTTCTGTTTATATATTGGACTCCAACATCAATTGAGTCTTGATAATAAAAAGCATGCACTGATGTTACCCAGTTTGTTAATGAAACGTCTGCAAGAAAACTACCATGCTCAGAGAGCAGCAAGGACCCCACAGTTCAACCTTGAGCTACAAATATTCTCTTCTGCTGGTAAAATTCATTTTATCCGTTACCAAATTAACATCCACATTGCCTGACTGTTATTCACAGTATGTATGAAATAGTAGCAAATACGCTTCTCCTAAGAAGTTGGCTGGCCTGATTTATTTATTTATATCTCACTTTTATTACTTTCATAAGTAATTCAAGGTGGCAAACCTACCTAATAACTCCTTCCTCCTCCTATTTTCCCCACAACAACAACAGGCCCAAAGTCACCCAGCTGACTTTCATGGAGTTCAAGGTGGAACTTGAACTCACGGACTCCCACTTTCTAACCTGGTGCTTTAACCTCTAGAGTCCCAGGGGTAGTCAACCTTGGCTCTTTTATGACTCGTGGACTTCAACTCCCAGAATTCCTGAGCCAGCACAGCTGGCTCAGGAATTCTGGGAGTTGAAGTCCACGAGTCATAAAAGAGCCAAGGTTAACTACCCTGCATCTAGACCAAACTGGCTCTATTACTTCACAGCAAGAATCTTTGTGCAGGTTTTTGCAGATTATCCAAGCAACATGCGTGATTAATAAGAGACATCAGATACCCTGCTTGTTCTAACATTATAGGCAAGGAAATTTGTGTTTTATCCTAACACTATATACTTTCAGAAATTACACTGAAGTACTGGTATGTCATGCAAATAATCGTATGTTACCTGTTCAATGTAAAAACACTTTTAAAACTTATAATCGCTTTCATTTCAAAACAGAGAATAAAAAACAAAATACTGGAATTCTCACTGTCTTTTTGTGACAAATAACCAAGTATGGTTATTTCAATTGCCTTAAATATGCCTTAAATAATTGCATTGTAGCAATGATCATGTTTGGGGAGTCATGTGTTCATATACATGAGAGTATTTAAGGTATTTATTTATTTAAAATGAGTTTTAAAAATGAAACTGGAACATAAAATATGGAACTCTTTTTAGTATTTTTATTGCCCATTTAATTACTAATTAATTATTACTATTATCCTCAATCTAATATTGCAGTATAAAGAATAAAGAGTCGCTTGACAAATGGGTAGCATATAAAGTTAATTAATTAATTAATTAATTATGTTATTGGGGTGCCAGATATTACATTCATCCTGTTTTTTATTTTCCCCCAACAATCAGACAGCTATCCATACCCTCTGATCACCACCTTTATTTATCCATATCAGATATTGTATGCCTTTCAATAGTAGGAGTAGGAGCCTGCTGTCCTGCTTACAGGCTTCTGTTTATTTTATTTTTAAAGGTGTGCACTAAAAAGATACGGAAAGCATGATTTTATGCTCAGTCCTCTTTATTTAAATGGAAGTGGGCTACTTTTACAATGCAGTGGATATTTTAGCTTTCATCATTCCTGCTGCATGATCTTTATAAGGTACCCACACCTCTGGAGTTACACTTGGAAACACTCCATGTAATCAGAACGTAGCACAAAACATATTGTTTTACAATAATGCTGCATACTGAGGCCGCACAACAACTGGAACTATGCTACTTCCTCCAGAATGTATTTATTTGGAGTTAGACTTTTCCAGTTGCTAATATTGGGAGTAGGAAGAGGGGGTGGAAAAGTAGTCCTGAATGGAAAGCTCCTTTGATTTCCCTTCTTCAGTGCCTGAAAACGTTTTCTTCGTCTATTGTTAAGCAGTACAACCATTGCTAACCTAGGTCTTATAGTATTTTAGCGCATTTAACAGAAATATTAAGATTACTAGGAAGAAGTTAAGATTCTAAAAAAATATGTTTTCTACTTCCTCCCCCCCAAAAAAATTATGTTGATATTTTTATTCCAGTTAAAATTTAGAGAAGTCCAAATGTTCATGTTAATGCAAACAAACATCGCAACTGCAGCAGAATGATTAGCTATGGTAATAAAAGTTTAGAACAGCTCTAATACATTTTCCTCATTTTAATCAACAAATTGTATATAATGAGGCAGCTGGCCAGATTTAGCCTACACAGCATTTTCTGAATGTGTTAACCTCTAGGCCACAGGCTCTTTCTCACTTTGTCAGCTGTGTCATATATATATCCAACTGAATCATAAGGGCCACTTCCATTTTGTCCATCTATTAGTATCCTTGTTCATTCAGTCCCAATCCTTCTTCCTCTCTAACAGCTATTTCTACATCTTTGGTCTCAGTCTCTAATCCTTTTTTTCAATATAGGGTTTAGATTGCTAACTGGTGTTTGCTAATAGTAAAATACCAGCTAGTACTCGGGTGAAACCAGCTCTTGAATATGATTATTAATAATACAAGTAAATAAATGGCTGCTATCACATTCAGTCTCTATCCAGCATTAGCTGACACTGAAGTGGCAGTTTTTAACTAGATTCTTTCCTTCTTTGAGGAGTAATGGATTATTTTTTCTTCCTCTCTTGATCATGTTCCATTTCTTCTGGCAGCTCTTCTGCAGCATTTAACAGCAAACATCTGTCTATCTTAACTCCAGTCAACCGTTATTTGAAAGATTTGTAGAAGATAACTTTCTCATCTTCTTTACTCCCTGAAGAATGTATCTGATGATATATTGGCTGAAAAAGGAAATCTGCATTTTTCCTTAATTTGTGGAATCGACACTACCATGGAAGCTGATGCAATAGAAAATATGCCAAAATGCTTCACATTCTGCCTTCTAAAGAGAGAAGATACACACTTCACAGTCAGCTTAAAGTAGCTTAACTATTTGTTATTTATGTGCCATTTTGTCTAGGGAACATATTTAAGAGGGCAGATTTTTCAACAAAGTTAATGTTACTTTGAACAATAAATATATGTGTCTAGTGTACTGCTGATGTTCTGGAGTCCTGTACTTGTTTCCTTTGCTGAATCACAGGGTTACCATGCTTGTTCCCAGAAGCAGTAGTGCTGGCCCTCTGCCTCCTTATTACACTGTAGGAAGAATATGTCCTACCTCTTCTACTTTCAGCCAAGCTCCATTATTTATTTGACAATAAAAGGAGCCCTGTTCACAGACAAAATGCTTGGAAATGGGCACGCAGAAGAGAGAAACATATCAGCAGAAAAGATGGAACCTTGGCACTGTTGTTAGTTCAATAACATGCCCCTATGACAGTAGTGGTGAACCTATGGCACGCATGCCAGAGGTGGCACTCAGAGCCCTCTCTGTGGGCAAGGGCGTTGTCCCCCCAGCCCCACCTTCCCCTGTAGCCCCCTCCTCACCAGCAGCCCCTCTGGAGGAGAATCGCCCTCGAGCATGGCCCGTGCAGAGCAGCGCAGCCAAGGACATGGCAGCCGGGCAGTGGGGACAAGATTCCTCCTCATGCCCCATCACGTGCAGTTGATGCTGCAGGGTATGGGTGGAGGGCGTGGCTGTCCTGGTGCTGGTAGGTCGCCTGGGTGATCTGCAGCAGGACATGGAGGTGGTGGGGGCAGGCAGGGGGCAGGGTGGGGGTGGGCGGGGTGGGACAGGTGGAGCAGAGGGGGGTGGGGGGCAGGGCTGGTTTTTGGGCACTCAGTCTCTAAAACGTTTACCATCACTGTCCTATGACCTCCTCAGACCGCTAAGATGACTTTTTTCCAACTTGGCTAATGACACAGCTTTGAAGCCAGAACGTTTGTTTTGAGATGTCCTTTGTTTCTCTACTGGGTTTATATGTTGCTCCTCCCATAACTGATACACCAATTCAATATATTAACCGGGCTGATAAAGTTCTAGACATATACACAGGTACATACACAAGCCATTACTAATGATCAGTCTGATTCAACATTTCCCCCTGCAGCAGGGTTCAAAGTCAGCATGCTAGACTCCCAAGGTATGACAGAAAAGCCATAGCTTTTTGAAAACTCAGAAGGGCAAGACCAATCTGATCTTCAGGAGAATATCATTTCTGAGAAGGGGATTAGTAACTACTTAAAGAAAGAGGGCACTCCCTAAAGAAGGGGGCTCAAAGAGAGCCTTTTGTTCCAGAGTTTAATGGGTGGGTAGAAGCCATTGGAAGTAAGCCATCCTGAAGACAGCCAGGAACCGAGTCATGAAGGGCTTTACGGGTGAAACTAGATCCTTGAAATGCATGTGGCAGTAAGTTGGTAACCAGTGCAGCTCTCAAAACAGTGAAGTTACGTGGGTAAACTGAATAGTATCCATACCTGCCCAAGCAGCTTCATTGTGGAGCAGAGCAATCCCATGTAAAGTAAATGAGAGACCAGGCTACAAATATACTAGAGCAGGGGTCTTCAAACTTGGTCCTTTTATGACTTGTGGACTTCACAACTCTCAGAATTCCTCAGCCAGCCACAAGTCATAAAAGGGCCAATTTTGAAGACCCCTGTACTAGAACAATCTTTCTCAACCTTAGCAACTTTAAGAGATATGGACTTCCACTTCCAGAATTCTGAGAGTAGAAGTCCACACCTCTTAAAGTTGCCAAGGTTGAGAAACATTGCACTAGAGTTCAGTGATGCTTGGGAGTGGGCCAGTTTCCCATTGGTGAGAACTTTTCAGTGGCTCTTCCCTACCTATACTAGTATAATTATGAATCCTCCAGAAAACCATGGTGTCTATATTGGGGCTTTTTGCAGGCAAACCAGTTTGTTTGTTTGTTTGTTTGTTTTTCCTCTGGAAGGCAACCATGAGGACAGTAATGCTATAGCAGGCTGCCGATTTCAGTACTTCTTCATTGTTCCCAGTTAGTCAGATTTCCGTATCAGGACCTAACAGTCCCTCTTAGAACTTTTGAAAATAATGGGGTTTGTAGAGACACAAATGGCTGGCAGAAAGACAATCTGCATCCTATTTTGCAGAAACAATCACCTCTTTGTGAATAATATGGCTATTAATAGTAAACAGTAAACAGCACTCCCCTTTGCAATCAGTCTATTCGTAATTTAACACCACTTCTTAGACAAAGTATGCCATAAACATGTGTTTATAGAGTAACCTATTCTTTCAGGGGGAACACAAGAAGTGGCCTTTGTTTATTCTTTATGTAGCACAGTCTTTCCCAAGCTCAAATCTCAAATGATTTAGGGTTTGGGCTTCCAGAATTCCTGGTCAATTTGAATTGTAAGAATTATCTAAATGCTTGTGAAGAACACCAAGTTGAAGAAAACTCAGGTAGTAAATTCCTTCTGGGAATATTTAGGCCCAAATCCAAAATGCTCCCTCGAACACTTAGAATCCATCAGCATTTCTCAGTCTAATCTACCTCATCAAGTCTTTATAAGGATAAAATGTGGGGAAATCCACCTTTAAACAGCTAAAAGTGCCTTGGAGAAAGAATAAGACACAAATAGCCAGGAGATGTGGCTATTAATGCTATTCTAAAATATGCTAGTTTCTCACAGACGTTCCAATATATTTTTCACCAGCAAAGTTATTCTGACTCTTACCCTTTACCGCGAATATGTGAACACTATAATTACAGTTGTTAACTCTGTCAGCATCCAAATTAGCAAGTTGAATATAAGGTACAATCCACCTGGTACCTAGGAGGTAGGCTTTCTTACCCACAAAATCCCCCCACTCTTCTCCTTTCATGTTGGTGGCAGCAAACGACTCAGGAGCTGCAAATTTTCAGCTTTGTAGAAATACCAGCAAGAGCAGCCATTATCCCACCGGAACACAAAGAACTATTTTTGAAAAATAGATCAGCCTATTTGGAAGCCCGGACATTTATAAGAATGTAAGTGAATATATTAGATCGAGTATGTGCAGATAGGCTTTTGACTGCTGCTGTTGTGAACATGTGATATATAGATACAAATATATGTCTTCTTTTAAATGTATTCCCTAACTAAATGTATATAGTCAAAGTCTGGGTCTGACTTCTGCAAGGCGTCTGTTTTAAGTTACAGAGCTGAGCCACCGTATTTTCCATCTAGCATCTGTTCATAAGGGTCTGTGCAGTTTTCATGATTCTAACTTTCCTATTCTGATTTGTAATCATTATGTTAAGTCTCTCCCCACTGTACATGAATGTACGCTGACCGAAATGGAGCCCAAAGAAGACCATTTGGAATGGAGTGAGATGCAACAAGATTGTTTTAACAATTACATGGGACACCTATGATGCTTTCCATTTAATGACAGGCTCTAAATGGAAGTACAGCAAGGGCAAATGCTTTAAACCCACCATTTCCCCTCAAACTATCTTCCTGATCCAGATTTTTTTCTCTTTTAAATATAACATGCAGGCAAAGCCACACCTTTTTTACATTCAGTTCACATCTAATGTGACTCTGAGAAAGAGGGAAAGATATCAGTATGGTAAAGTGAAGCCTACCTAAACGGACTGTGCCATCTGAAGCAGTATATAAGTCTAAGTCAGCGGTTCTCAACCTATGGGTCGCGACCCCATTTGGGGTCGATCGACCATTTCACGGGGGTCGCCAAGCAAGGCTGTCCGCCATTTTTTCCCCCTTTTCCGGCGGGTGCCTTACCTCCCTTGAGCTGGGCCAGCTGGTGGTCGGCCTGCTCCATCTCTGCCGCTTGCCAGCTACGCCTTGGCCGGTACAGGGGGCGGAACCACGCATGCACAGCGCTCCCGGGCAGGGAAAGTCCTCGACATACGACCGGTTGGGTAGTCCTCGACTTACGACCAGTTTAGTCCTCGACTTACGACTGGTTTAGTCCTCGACTTACGACCGGTTGGGGTCACGGCATTAAAAAGGTTGAGAACCACTGGTCTAAGTGCTATTGCTATTTTAATTTCTCCAGAAAGTTTTGGGGGCCTATAACAATATACAGTTGGAATCTGACCAAGAGCCACTGGATATGCTGCATTTATCTGATCCAGTCCTTGTTTTCACTATGTTAGTCTCCAGTGTTAAGATTTGTTTTTTAATTAAGAGATATTAGTAGTATTTATATTTGCTGCACTATGCTGTATGCTACACAACAACTTGCTCCCTCTACTCACTCTCTTCAGTGTTCTCTTTTTTGCAGGTCCCTGTTGCCTTATTCTATTTACAGAGGCTCATAAAACTCCCAGTAATAATGCCTGAATCCTTCCACACTATCCCTGTTTATCAGATGCCATTCTGAATCAAGGCAAAAGCTATTCCCTCTGAAAACATAGAGATCTGGCAAATGTTTGAGAAAAAGATTTTTGCAAAGTCCTATTCTCCTGTAGTTTGGCCTAGCAAATACTGTAAATACATTCATGCCACATGCAATTAGAGCCCTAGTCATTTGTTAGAAGTAGATACAGGTCATTCCAAGGGCAGTGTGACAGCAAAATGTCACAAACGAAGTTCCCTTTTCCAATAGTCTCAATCGGATTAGTTAAGGTTTCCTGGATGCACTGTGCTGAGCAAATTTGGGGCATGGTGTTAGAACAATTTATATTAGTTAAGGGTTGCATAAATTTAAAGCAAAATTATTTCGCTTTGAACTTTAAATAAGAACCAGTGACTTTGTTTCGTTAGATCTTGACAAAGAAAATACTCTCTAAAATCATAAAAGTTGCTCACAATTAAATAAAAGGAAAGGGGTGGTTGATCTCAGGAAAATTGTTAGTGAAGAGGAAGCTAATGGGTAAAAATGATCTCTTCACAATTTACCAAGTGAAATAGAAATGTTGCAAATGGGAAATCTAATTATTATAATAGTTTGGGGGTAATAATACCGGGAAAAAAAACTGGAAGAGTCAATGTTTTTGCTCTTCCCAGGCTGAAATTGTATATAACAGCAGTTAACAGCAGATCCCAGCCCAAATAACACAAAGCTAAAACCCAACACTGCTCTCTTGTTTTAAATCAGTTCTGCATGTTGACCGCTATTTATTTCACAGGATAAAACCAAGTTTCAATATACAGTTGTATTCATTAACCAATCACCCAGTTCTTTCTCCAAATGTAATGTATTAGGGCCAATTATAAAAATTAGTTGTTATCTGCACATTTTAATGAGGTTGGTTCTGATTCAAATTCTCTGTCTTCTGAATTAGAGGAAGCCATTCAAGTGGATCTCTTGCATGGAACTAGGTACTACAGCTTTCCCTGTGATTCTGAACAGCATGCCTTCAGATTGAAATCTTGAGAAATGACAACATCAGTTGACTTATAAGGCAGCGCTATCTTGATGGTTATTTAACCTAGCCTTTACCTGTGGAACTATTTCCCTTATCTTCAGGGATTCAGTGTGAGAAGCTTGCTGATATGCATCACTTCACTAGCAATCTGCAGTCCGGTAAAAAGTTTTTACCACTTGCATCTGCTGAATATTGAAGCAACCCTTAGTTCCCAATCACTGATCACTGTGTATAAATGCTATTGCACACAAGCATTTCTTGCTTCATGAAACCAACATTTCTGATACTTCCTTTGTTCTGAGGCGTTCATGCTGAATGTTGGTTTTTCTGCCGTGAAAATGAAAGCAGTTTGTATGTGCCAATCTAAAACCGTATTAACTTATTTGTCATTCTAATAAAATCTTGGGTGGGACAGTTTAAGAGTTTAAGTTTAAATTTAACAGTTTAAGATGAGAGACAGTTTGGTCTAGTGGTTAAGTCACCAGGCTAGAAAGCAAGAGACTGGGAGTTCTAGTCCTGCCTTAGTCATGAAACCTGGCTGGGTGACCATGGACCAGTCACTCTCTCGCACCCCAATTTACCTCACAGGGTGGCTGTTCTGGGGAAAACAGGAGGAGGAAAGTGTGTTGGAAATGTTCACCACCTTGAGTTATTTGAAAAAATTAGGCGGGATACAAATACATAATAAACAATTGTAACAGAACTGAGTTTGCATACAAGCAAGTCTCCCTTCTTCTGGAATGCAGTCACTAAAGAATATACAGCTGGCCACAGTTTGCTAGGCCTGGCACATCCCTCTTAACAATTCAAGCCTAGCCTTGGAAGACAGCATATTTTAAATCATTTCTAGCCAGAGGGCTCACTAACAGCTCCAAGAGACTTCTAGTCTTTCAGCTCTTTTTCCGGCTTTTACAATTTATTTGCTACATGTACAAAGAATAAGATGTAGCAGCAATCATCTCTATATGTTTTTTCTTCTTCTTCTTGATCATGGTTTGAATTATTTACAAAAGAAAAACTAAGCCAGTAACAAAAATATGAGATAAGTAAATTGTGGAGATCTTGCCAGGATACTTGAAAAATCTGCATTAATTCTCAACCCATTCATTTATTATTTCCATAAACCCAGCTCTGGATATCATATATTGGGTCCTCCTGAAATTTTCCCACAGGAAAATGTTGACAAAGACAATTTTGGGAAATTTCAAGTTACACATATTTTATATAGCTAAAATGGCTACTAATTCTAAGAAATATGTTTAATAGTAATGAGGAAAATTAAAATGAAATAAACAATTTGATTTTTTAAGAATATAGCATATATTTAGGGATATGTTATGTTATGATATCTGAAAACTACCTTAAGGATGGCTTAGGGGTCTTCAATCTTGGTCCTTTTATGACTTGTGGACTTCAACTCCCAGAATTCTGGGAGTTAAAGTCCACAAGTCATAAAAGAGCCAAGACTGAAGACCCCTGGCTTAGAATTTTTTTTAAGACACAGTCATGTTTTCCCCTTTTCATTGTATTGACGCATCAGATAAGGGATTTCCTTTTTCTACCATTTTTTTCAGATTAGCTGTTAAAACATTCAACAAAGTAGTGAGCCAATGAGAACTAATTAAAAGCTTCATTGTGGCAGTAGTAAAGTAATGCAAAATGCAGATATAGAGCTTTTCTGAATGCTGAAATTTAAACATGTAGACCTTAAAGTGGGGTGCCTGCTTTGGGGGGGGGGGTGAGAGAGCAGTAGACTTAATTCTTATAGAGAGAGAATCTTTAAGGTACTGACTAGCAGTATAAATAATGTGCTCCTAAAAAATATAAATCAACTAGGCAACCCATGACCCCCTGAGTCATAGTTTCAGAGAGATTTCCTTACCTAAAGAGAGAAACAGAATGACTACCTGGAGGCAAATTAGCAGTGGGAGCAGGAGCAATTTCAAATATCCCGCTGGCTTCTCCATTGACTTTCCTTTTGGAAGCTGGCAAAAAACATCAAAAATCTTCTTTCCTTCCCTCCCTCCCTCCCTTTCACTCCATGAACACAAGGGGGTTCATGGAGTGAAAGTGGCACAGGTTGGCAGATGACAGATGGGGGGTGTAGGTTAGGAAGGGGTGCATGAGGGTTGCAAGTGGCCAGAGCAGCACAAGCACAGAGAGGTTGGGGAGATTGCAAAAGTGGGAGAGATTTATCTATGTGCCTTCCCTGCTGGCTTCTCCATTGACTTGTGAATAGCTGTCAGGGGGCATTGGAAATGAGAATTGTGTGACTGCAGCTGACCACAGCAGTGCAGTGGCACTGAAGAAGCCACAACTTTCCAAAATTTCATTCCCAAGGGAGTAAGGGCTCATGATATTCTGTAAGTTAGTCCATTTGTGGTACTATGGGTCCATAAGTCATAGAATTATAAGGCTGGAAGGTCTTTTAGTCCAATCCCCTGCCCAAGACAGGAATCCTTGTATCATCCCAGACAACTGGTTGTCCAATCTTTTGGAGTACCCACAACTCCGGGAGGCAAACTGATCCACTAATACTTTGGGAGGCAAGCTGTTCCGTTGATGCCCTATGATGCACCTTTTCACCGAATTGGACGATACAAACAAACAGACATGAGAGCTTTAGTAGTATATAGATACTGTGTTTTTTTCATTATTACAAGAAAAATTAAATGCTCAGGGACTCATTTAACCTTAGGTGAGCACTCCTTGAATAAAGCAAATTTTGTCAAGATAATTAATGAGCTTTAAGCAGAACATGTATAAAGCTACCTTTATTCATTAGCGAACTAGAAAGAGACAATAAAGCATAAATTGATTACTTTGACTATATTATCTTTTGTAGCTGCTGCTAGCTTTCTGGCTCCTTTTTTAATTTAGAATCATGATTTCTATTATTTAGGATGGAACAAGATACAAGTGAGTCCTTTGCAATTTATGAAAAAATAAATCATTGCCAAATGGACTAGTCAGCCTTCCTTTTAAAATTCATGATAATGAAATTCAATCAACACAAAAAGGAAACTTACTGTACTAAAAATAACAGATATTGCAGCATTTATTTGGGAAGATTGGAGCCCATTTCATCAAATGCCTAGCATTATATTTAGATAGATCCCTCCTTTGGGGGGGAGGGGGAGGATTGTTGTATCAAATTTGCATTTTTAGAACAAAATTTCACAATAAAATGTCTTGTATAATAGAAATTGAAAATAGATTCCTATGTTCATCTGGGACAGGCTTAAGTAAATCATTACTGTCAATAAATGGTTTTTCTTCTGCAAAATGTATTCTTAATTCAGTAAATGGAGGGATATTTAAATATAGCTTTATCTTTACTAGGTTCTCTTGACCTTAGGTATATAAAGAATTTACTGATTTCCAACAACAAAAGTGGATAAATATCCCAAGAAAATGAATGTTTCTAAATCAATCATATAACATTCTTAGTCCCAGAAGATCCAAAGCACTGCACAAGAAATCAATAGAACAGTTTTCAGTAAAACACTTGGATAAAATAATAACTTTAAGAACTGACATAAAATAGAATTGTGGTTATGAAGCAACTTTACATTTATTAAGTGTTTGTAGTGGGATTGGGCAAAAGTGACAACATATGTACTATACATGTATGACAACCATGCTGTAACTTTTATGTCATAAGGAATGAGTTTATGCTAATAAGCATATACCTTAATTCCAAAGATCTTATTGAAGGAAAATCATGCAGACATAGGATAATGGTATCTGATGATCAAACTCTAGTCGACACACAAAAAATGGTAAAATAAATGTATAAAACTGAAATGTTATTTTCACAATTGAGGGTAATGGTGTCAGCTTTTGTTTCTTTCCTGAATGGGTCAACTCATTCGCAGCCAACTCACCACCCTCAACTTGCCACTGCTGACTTGCTGAAGGACATCTTCCCATGGCCAAATTGCCATGGGACTACTCAACTCAAGATAATTGTACTCTAGACCCGTTCCTCTCTGAATATTTTTAGGGCAATATTGTTATTAGGTTCACCTCTTCCTCTTTCTTAGTTTTATTAAAATCATTGGGATTTATTATTATTATTATTATTATTATTATTATTATTATTAATAATAATAATAATAATAATAATAATAATAATAATAATAATAATAATAATAATAATAATAATAATAATAATAATAATAGTGACATGGATCTAGAACTTGCATTGACTTGTCCCGTACCAAGTTGCCCCATGGAAAGTAGGCCATGGCGAGTTGTCCTAGACTTTCTTCCACTTTTTTACTTTATTTATTTATATCCTGCCTTTTATTGCTTTTACAAATAACTAGTTCTTGGTTTTTCACACTGCAATTTAGGCCAGAGCTGAACATTTAAAACCACTGTGTCATTCATACAATCATGTCAGCTTGCTAAATTATCAATACTTAGCAATGTAAAAGAAGTAGATCTTCTTTTGCGAAGAAGGCACATTTCAACATTATTTTCGGCTTGTCAAATCATTTTCTTTAATCAACTCTTTTTAAACTTTTAAACTCTTTTTAAATTCTAAATTCTAAAAAGTAAGGTGATATTATCACACAGGCAATACGGTAGCTTTGCTATCGTATATCTTTATTGTTGTAGCAACAAATAATGTAGCTTTGCTATCATATACTATAATAATAATAATGATAAAGTTGGAAGGGACCTCGGAGGTCATCTAGTCCAACCTCCTGCTCAGGCAGGAAACCCTATACCATTTCGGACAAATTGCTGTCCAGTTTCTTCTTAAAAACTTCCAGTGTTGGCGCATTCACCGCTTCTGGAGGCAGGTTGTTCCACTGGTTAATTGTTCTAACTGTCAGGAAGTTTCTCCTTAGTTCTAGGTTGCTTCTTTCTTTGGTTAGTTTCCACCCGTTGCTTCTTGTCCTGCCTTCAGGCGCTTTGGAGAATAGCCTGACTCCCTCTTCTTTGTGGCAGCCCTATATCTTTATTGTAGCAAAATCCAAACTTTACCAAACACATTCCAAAATCTTCTTTATACTTGTATCCCGGATTTCCATCAGGAGCATAAAGTGTGATACACAGCGGTCCCTCCTCCCATTTTCTCCATAAGAACCTTGGAAAATAGGCTTGGTGAGGGAGACTGACAATCCAAATTCATCCAGGAATTTCTAAACATGGACTTAAACCTGAATATCTCTATTCCTGGTCCTGCAACATAATACAATACTATATAATCTGAAAACTTAATCAAACAAAGCCAAATAGTAATTGCGACATATTCAGAACCATCTTTATAACAGAGATTGTGATCCCTAAAATTTAACCATGGTTTCTAGAATCCTTGCAAAAGAGGCTATAAAATTCAGTTTTCAGTACATAATGAAACATTATTAAATGCATGCAGAACAATTAAATTAAGTGTATTTAATTAATAAAAATTAAATTACATCCAATTTAATCTTTGCATTGCCCTGCTTGCTTTTTGAAATGCAGCCCTTGCACCAGGCCTGGTACTCAACCATAATAATAATAATAATAATAATAATAATAATAATAATAATAATAATAATAATAATAATAATAATAATAATAATAATAATAATAATAATAATAATAATATAAAAAAATCTGGTCCTTCGAAGCTACTAACTTATTTGAATTCCATCCTGGATTTTTTGAAATAGTCCAACAGCCAAGTAAATACTACCGCTTGTGAAAGATCTTTCTTCATCTTTGTACATTTGGAAAGAGGCAAGACTGTGTCTGTTGACATACCAGCTCACTCCTTTCATGTGTTCTTAAGATTCAGATTCCTAGTAGTTTGTTAGTTCTTTATTTAATAGCATTTTGAAAGCACTTCTGAACCTGTTTTTACTTGTTTCTTATAATAAAAATATCCAACAGAAATCCAATTGGTAGGCTTGTTTTGTGTAGCCAACTTGCAACCAGGCTAGTCTGGCATGTTCACTAACTTGCAAACTATTCCTTTACATCACATCACCACCCCCTTTTTGTGGAGATTTGGAGTATAAGGATACCAGTGAAATCACATTTCACATGAGGCCTAGAGAAGGAATCGTCCTTCTGAGTATTATTTTAAAGGTTCTGTTGTGATCAGATTACTGCCAGTAGCTTTGTATTTTTTTTTTTAATGGGGAGAGAAGCCTAGAGATTTCAGGGGTAGAAACTGGGGGTGGGATGCAATCAGAAAAAGGATATGACAGGGATCCTGAACTTTAGGCCAGGGATCCCTAACCCCTGGTCTACAGCCCGAACCCGGTCTGGGGCCCATTGGAAATCAGGACTCACAAGCAGTGGGGGAGCGAACAAAGCTCCATTTGCACAAGCTGTGAATGCACACACATGAAACCATTCCCTCACCCCACCACTTCCAGTCCGTGGAGCTGGAAAGGTTGGGGACTGCTGCTTTAGCCAATATACTATGCGTCTTTTGAAAGTAATGAACCCAGGCTCAAGGACGATCAAATTCTTTGGATTAAACCCTGATCTAGGGACAGAGTTATTAACTATCTACCAAACAGCAACAGGTTTGTTCTCCTGGGCCACTTCCCCATTTTACCTTCTACCATGTCTTCCTTAGGAAAGCTTTGTATTCTGCTTTCGTAGCAAAAAAAAAAAAAAAAAGGATTCTAGATGGTGTTGTGTCCTGAGCCTGCAAGAGCTGAAAGCAGGCTCAGTTTGTTGAAAATGGTCCCGGGCATTCCAAAAGCTGCCCGGGACCAGACAGAGTGGCGCCAGCCTTGTGCACATGCGCAAGGCGCGAAAATGCTCAATTCTTATTGGTTTACAATGTCTGGGTTTCTGGCCCTATAAAAGGCCTGCGTGCCTTTTGCTGTTTGCTTGATAGTAGGAGAGAGAAAATAAAGAGCTTGTTAATTGTCACCATGTGTCTTCATCAATTGCAAACGAACCGAAAACTCAACAGATGGTATGATCATTTCTACATTTGGCTCTTCTGAATGCATCTAGCTGAAATGTATCGTTTACCCAACCAAGATTCTGAAAATGTATTGGGCGGGATCCTCCCTACGAGGGCAGAACTATACTTGGAATGATCTTTTATGCACTTCAACAAGAGAGTATAAGAATTAACTGTATCATGAGCAACCCTTGTCAGCTCAGTGGACTGTTTGGGAAATAGAACTCCAGGTAACAATGCCGGTTGGGAATCTCCCAATCCCTATGCAAAAGGAGATTATGCAAGATTGTTCCTTTGCTCTCCTCCTCTCTAACGTTTATGTATAAACCTTTTCTACGTTTGAATTTTACTCCATTTTACCACATAATAGTGTCCACGCTTCTTTGTGCTGAAGACATGACAATTTTTCCACTGGCCTACATCGACCTTCATCATTTTCTCCTGGTATTAACCAAACATTGCCGGGCCAAACGGTTGGAAACAAATTACTCCCAACCTAAAGAACCCTTTCACTAAGAGACATTACAGATATATAGGAAATTAATAGTTTTCAACTTTAGCAGATAAAGGTGTTTAAATACTGGAGCATTTTCTTCCAGGCCTCTGCTTACAGGATGCACTAGAATTCTTAACATCTGGGCCTTGGCTCAAAAATGGTGCAATCATAATTATTAATTTGCCAGCTGCAATGGGAATATTTCAGTTCCTGCTGCAATCAAATTATTTTATGCAAAAGTTTTAATTTGCTATTGTTCAATACGCAGTGATGTGCTTATTCTAACCATTGCATTTTGAAACTATTCAAACAAAAATTATTAGAATTCTATTGTGAATCCTTCAGTCTATGCCTAATCCTTTTGACAGAATTAGTATGTCCCTCTTTAGCAGATGAGAATCTGCCACCATAGATACTGCCTGAAATAATGTTTTTGGGGATGAGTCACTGGATCATGTGACTTTGGATAAGTTTATTTCAACTTGGAGGGGAAAAAAACTATTGCCAAATATCTTGTATGGCATTTCTGTATGGCATTTCTGCTCCATTTTTAATATCATTTTATCATTTGACAAAGCTATATTTGAAGTACAAAGATGTTCCCTGGTTTGGTGGCAGTTGTTTTTATTATTATATATAGAACATGAAATCATTGCATCACATTCTTTCCCAAAACATAGGATGTCATAACATATTAATGTATTATATGTGTGGATCCAAGCAACGTGGCCTTTTATAATTGACAGATGGAAAATATGCCAATATGCAGTTTTTTTAAGTGTCATCCAAGGCTTTTGGTATGGCACCCAGTATATCAATAACCACTGAGTCCACCACAGCAAGTTTATTCTGTAATCTTTCAACTTGAATTTTCAGATCTTAATATTTTGTGATTTTCTCCAGTTCTTTGTCTTCTTTTCTCCTATCCACTGGTAATTGCCAGAACAATAATCCACACTTTCTTCTTTTCAATCACAGTTAAATCTGGTGTGTTATGTACCAAGACTTTACCGATTTGTGTTTGGAAACCACACAATATTTTAACCTTTTCATTTTCAACTATATGTTTCCCACCAATTTTTCATGAAAATGTTTACATGTTCCAGTGAATTATTTTGGTGACTGTGTTTTGTCCATGTTTATAATTAGTTTATGAAATATTGTTCATGAGTTGAGTATATGATCTACTATTTCTTCTGTTTCTTTGCACAATCAACCCTTATTTAGTTACTTTACGTGTGAAAGAATTAAAAGTTATTTAGCCTTAAGAAAACGTCCAAAATGTAAACTATTGCACCAGAAGCTTGTAGATACTGGAGGGATGGAGGGAGGATGTAAAATACATTTTTTATAAATAAAAGAATATGGAACATGAAATCAACTGTGGGAGTTACAGTATATTGGAGCTAAAAGTTCTAAGAGCAAAAATATTGGTTATGTAAACAACCAACAATTGCTTAAATCAAAATCCGAAAAGAACTAATATGTCTATTAAAAATAGTAAAGACAGAAAACAGCAGCACAGAAATTAAGTCACCAAAGATATGACTTTTTACTTCATGCTAAGAAAGGGCAATAAATGTATCCATCCTAGAACACAATAAAGTTTCATATTAAGCTGTGCTGTGTTGATGGTTTGAGTAGCTTCTCCTGAGTCCAAACTGGAGACTAGAAATTAACCTAACAGAAAATGGAGTTCAGGGAATTATGTAAGAAACAAGCAAATGAAAACAGGGGACCAAAGTCATGCTTTCTAGAAGCAATTTGCAAGAGACTAATGCTGGAACAAATAAAGAATGCATGTCAGATTTGTATGAGAAAGTGTACTTCAAGAAGCTTCTTCTTATTGATTAAACCATACAAAGAACCACCTAAAGTAGAGAACAAAGTAATCTTCTCAAGATGGGTTGAATTACAACTCCCATCATCTCCAACCAACATGGCCCAACTATGGGAATTATACTCCCATGCCTCAAGAAGTATTAGATAAAGACTAGTCACTAGAAGTTCTTCTCTTTTTTCATAATAAAAATAACCCAATTCCCTAGAGAAGTCACCTTGGGCCGTGTATCACCCAAGCACTCTGCCACTTTGTTCTCTCATATTCCAATCTGCTACCTTGGTTCCTGAAATTCATGAGTTTATACACTATGAACACTCAAAATTAGAAACTGCCCTGTTTCTTTCAGGAAGATCTGACTTGATGTTACTATTTCTCCTCTGGATTACAGAAAGCCATTCTTAAGTGTCAGTTTATACTGAGCTTATCCCTTCCAATAGCCAGCAGCCAAAATACAAAATAAGTTCTGGAGAGCTTATCTAAGCTTCCACTATTAGTTCTTGATACTTTATAAGTGCCTTTAACTAATGTAAATTCTTGGGACTTAGCTTAGAAAATACAAAGGCATAAATTGGCTTATGGGTATGAAATGCACTGAATCAAACCAACCAAGATATCCTGTGTAGTTATAACATAAAAGACAAAGTAAAATTTTACTAACTGAGTTACCAGCATTTTGCCCACTGTATATAGAAGTTTCTATTGTCATTTCTTCCTTTGCTTAGACTTCCCCGTGTAGCATATGTCCAAATTAGAAGACTCCACTGAATTGAAATTCTTCACTGATTTATAAAGGTGACAGCATTTTAAAATCCATTTTTTAAATGAGAAATAACTGACAGAGCAGTAAAGTGCAAAATATTGTAGAATGAGACTCCGGAGCAACATTTAATTTGGCTATAAGGATTTGTCTTCTCAAGAGTGTTATCGTTTAACTGCAACTCTTTTCTGAATTTTAGATGCTAGTTTCTGAAGCATATTGATGCCTTGAATCTGAAAAAAAGTATTAAAATGATCAGGAGACTTCTGTCCATGTATTTGGGAGTTTAGCCTCCAACAAAAGTTCATTACACACATCTTTCAACGGTTCACTTAATATATCTTGTAAAGATTTATATAGTTCCGCCGGTAGTCCATCTGGCCCTGGTGTTTTCTCATTTTTTTGTCTTCTTATGGCCTCTATTATTTCCATCATCGTTATTTTTTCCTCTAACATAGTCTTAAAAGTTTCTGAAATTTTTGGAAGATTATTTTCTTCCAGATATTGAATCATTCTCTCTCTTGGAATTTCTTCTATATCATATCGTTTCTTATAGTATTCTTTAATTATCTTTTTTATTTCTTCGTTTTTAAATTGTAGGCAACCTTTTTCATCTACTAAATTATTTATCAGTTTCTTCTCCTTCTGTTTTTTAAGTTTGTAAGCTAGCCATCTTCTGGGTTTGTTTGCATTTTCAAAAAAGTTTTGTTTTGCTCTTTTAATTAGCTGTGTCAATTTTTCTGAATCCAACAAATTTAATTTATGTTTTATTGTTTCCATTTCTCTTTTCAGAATCTTCTTTTGCAGATCTAATTCTAATTTTTCAAATTCTTCCCTTAATAATATGTATTGTTGTCTTTTCTGTTTTGTTTTTTTTTGCCATGTATGTTATAGCTATACCTCTAAAATACGTTTTGTAATGTTGTGTCTTCTTTTTTGTTTTCTTTAAAGAAAAACTTCATTTCTTTTGTTGCCAGTTCTATGAATTCTCTTTCTTTTAATATAGATTGATTCAAACTCCATCTTAATTTTTTTGGTATTCCTCTCCATGTCATTTTTAAGTGGTTGTGATCTGCCCATGTACCTGATTCTATCTCAATCTCCTGCATACTTGTCCTCAATTCAGATATCATCCAAATCATGTCAATTCTGGACCAGGATTTATGACTGTTTGAATAAAATGTATATTGTAATTTTCCTGGATTGATTTCCCTCCAAACATCTTTTACTCCAATTTCTTCTATCATGTTAAAAAAAAGTCTTAGATAATCTTTTTCTTCCACTTTTTCCTGTTTTGCTACTTTTGTAGTCTAATGTCCCATCCACTATTGCATTGAAAACCTACTAAGCAAATATTTTGATACTCCATTTCTGTTATTTTTCTATGGAGATTTTGATAAAATTCTTCCTGTTTATTATTTGGTGCATATATTGCTACCAACAATGTTTGTTTTTGATGTAGAAATATTTCTACCATCACAATTCTTCCTTCTTCATCTGAATAAATCAATTTAGAGTCTATTGTCTTTTTAATATATATGGCTACACCTCTTTTTTTCTACTGTGCTGATGCATGATAAAGTTTCCCATTTTTGGGGTATTCCAACAGTTCCAATATTGTCTTTTTATATGCATCTCTTGCAAACAAATTATATCTATATTTAATTTCTGTAATTTTCTAAAACTTTTATTTCTTTTTGATGGGGAATTCAGTCCATTTATATTCACTGAGAAAATTCCATTTTCTTTCTCCATTTCAATTATTTATATTTAGGTCTTCTCGATCTCGTAGTCCTCTGTTCTCTGGCAATTCCCTCACTCTCTTGATCAAGTTTCTCTTTCTGTTCTACTGTTTGTATAGTTGCTTCCTCAGTTGCTTCTTCTGTTTGTTTCTGATCTTTTCTCTCCTCTTGTTGATATTGTACTCCTTCATTTAAGAATGCTTGGTTTCTTTCATCAAAGTCTTGTGCCTTCCAAACTGAATCCAGTCGATACCTTGTATTATTCCAGTTGATTAAGATCCCTTCTGGCATTAACCATCTGAAGTTTATATCTTTTGCAATTAGCTTTGTAGTTAAGAAGTGATATTAGTAGCAAATATTACCTTAATACCAAAAGAAGACTCAGACTTGACACAGATAAAAAAAAAATACAGACCGATATCGTTATTAAATGTGGATTATAAAATTTTTACCTCAATAATAGCAGAGAGACTGAAAAGATTTTTAACTGAATTTATACATTCAGACCAAAATGGTTTTTTACCAAAGAGACAAAAATAATTTAAGAGTAATAATGGATGTATTCGAATATTATGAATTACATCCAGGGAAACAATTGGCACTAATATTTTTAGATGCCCAAAAGGCATTTGATAATGTTTCCTGGCAATTTATGATTCAGCAATTACAAATAATGGACTTTGGACAAAATTTTACAAACATGATAAAAACAATATACAATAAACAAACAGCAAAGTGATTGTGAATGGAGACTATACTGAGAACTTTGAGGTAAGAAAAGATTATTTATTTTTACTCCGGAAGTTTTAAATAGAAATATTAGACAAGATACAGAAATTAAAGGACTAGAAATAAAAGGTGAAACATACCAATTACAAGCATTTGCAGATGATTTGGTATTTATTTTAGAAGAACATTTGGAGATGATTTTTAAACTACTGGGAAAGATAGAACAGTATGGAGAAATAGCAGGACTGAAAATAAACAGAGAAAAAACTAAAGTAATAGTCAAAAATCTTTCAGATAAACAAAAAAAACAAATGTCAGAAAAAATAGAACTACAAATAGTTAAAAAGGTCAAATATCTAGGAATATACTTAACAGAAAGATGTTCAACGATAAAAGAAGATAACTATACAAAACTATTGAATCAAATAAGAGTGGACTTGGAAAAATGGAAAAACTTTCAATTGTCAATATTAGGAAGAATTGCTACAGTGAAAATGAATATATTACTGAAAATTTTATTTTTATTCCAAAGAATATCTATAAAACTTGAGAAAAAATTCTCTGAAGATTTAAGTTCATTAATTTTGAAATTTATTTGGCAAGGAAAGAAAGCTAGAATCAAAATGAAAATGTTACAAGATGCCAAGGAAAATGGAGGTTTTGGTTTACCAGAGTGGGTTTTATATTATCAAGCATCTGTATTAACATGGGTAAAAGAATGGATAATTCTTAGAAAGAAAAGGTTGTTATATTTGGAGGGGCATGATTTACAATTGAGGTGGCACACTTTCTTATGGTACGGGAAAAATAAAATTCATAAATATTTCCGAAATCACTATATAAGAAATGCATTATTAACAACATGGGAAAAAATAAAATGTAAAATATATCTGAAAATTGTCAACAATGGAAGCATTTGTACACCCAAATTTAGTTGACTTTGAAAAAATCCGGACATATAGAAATATTCTGAACTCTGAAGGGAATTTAAAATCTAAACAAGAAATGGAAAATCAGGGTATCAATTTATCATGGTAGGCACATTTACAAATGCAAGCTAGATATGATAAAGATGTTAAACTGTATAGATTTTATAAGGAGCAAACTTTGTTTGATAAGATATTGTTAACTTCTGATGAGAAACTAAACAAGAAAATTTATAACTTTTTATTAACTATGAAAATGGAAAGTGAACAAGTTAAGGAAACAATGATTAGATGGGCAAATTTTTTTGGATACAGTATAGAATTAGAAAAATGGCAAAATTTGTGGGAAAGAAATTATAAACTGACAATGTCAACTTCCTACAAAGAAAATTTATATAAAATTTTATAGATGGCACTTGCCACCAGCAAGACTAGCAAAAATGTTTAAAAACATGTCAGTTAGATGTTGGAAATGCAAACATAAGTCAGGCACTTATTACCATGTTTGGTGGACATGTGCCAAAGCAAAGAGTTATTGGGAAAAGATACATGCCTGGCTAGAAAAGATGTTGGGAGAACACTTCAATTTTAAACCTGAACTTTTTTTATTAGGTATAATGTCAGAAAAGACTGGTAAACAAAGCATATATTTGACTTTGCATGTTACAACAGCGGCAAGAATTATATTTGCGCAGTATTGGGAAAATGAAGGAATATCATTAGATGAAGAAATAATTAAAAAAATATTAGAATGCGTGGAGATGGATAGACTGACTCTGAGACTGAAAGAAAAAGAAGAAACGGAATATCATCAAACTTGGGACTTTTTATCGATGGCTAGAGGAAAGAATAAAGGATTAGGAACTAAATAGTATTAGCGAATGTTAACTCAGACAGCACATTTGTTGAACAAATACAATTGAATGTATGGGGGAAAAAATCAATAATTTTTTTTTAAATGATCAAGAGACTTAATAGTGAGGTAAATGAATTAATAGCCCAGTGAAATGTTTTATTCTTCTTTTTTCTCTGGTATAAGGGAATAAATTCATTAACTCATTGAGTTCAGTATTAAATATGTTACATTTTAATGGTTTTGTCTGAGTTTTCAAATAGATTTGTCCAATCTTCTTTGAAGATGCTGGACCCTGAATCTGGAACATTCTGCATTAACACTATATGGCTTACTAAAGGTTCATTTTCTGAGCAACAAACATGTAGTCATTTTGCATGAGTTCATATACTACAAATTCACATTGTCCCTGGAAAGATTTGCAGATGACACCAAAATAGTCAAACACCCCAGAAGATAGGCTTCTTGACAGACTTGAACACTGGTTTTTATTTAACAAAATGAAATTCAATGTAGAAAAAAATAAGGTTTTATACTTAGGCAAGAAAAACCAAATGTACAAGTACAGACTAGGTGAAACTTAGCTCAACAGCAATAACTGTGAGAGGGATCTTGGAGTCCTAGTGGACAATCACTTAAATTAGAACCAGCAATGTGCTGCAGCTGCAGAGAAAGGCCACTCTTTTGAAGACAACAAAGTCCACATTTTGGACAGAGAGGACCACTGGTTTGAAAGAGGGGTCAAAGAGACCATCTATGTCAAAACTGAACAGCCTTCTCTCAACAGAGGGGGAGGGATATGACATCATCTATCTGCAGTCTACAACACAGTCATTTCAGCAGTTCCAAAAAAGCTCATTTGCAACACTTAGGTGACCTTGAGGACACAGATAAACCACCAAATGGCCTCAACTATTCTCTAGTCTAAAACAATACAAATGACCAGCTGTCTGAATATAAATCCTTCCATTCCCCACCATCCAGTCAGAGCTGAATAAGCTTCTTGGTTAAGAAATGAAACATGTTGAAAGAAAAACAAGAAAGCCCAGTTGCCTCCTGAAAAAACACCTTTGAGAAGAACTAGGGGTGTCATGATAGCAGTGTTGCAATAGTTGAGGGGTTGCCACAAAGAAGAGGGGGCCAACTATTCTCTAAAGCACCAGAAGGCAACACAAGAAGCAATGGATGGAAACTGAACAAAGAGAGAAGCAACCTAAAACTAAGGAGAAATTTTCTGACAGTAAGAACAATCAATCAGTGGAACAACTTGCCTTCAGAAATTGTGTGTGTTCCAACACTGGAGGCTTTTAAGAAGGGACTGGACAACCATTTGTCTAAAATTTATAGGGTATCCTGCTTGAGCAGGGGGTTGGACTAGAAGACCTCCAAGGTCCTGTCAACTCTGTTATTCTGTTAAAATTATCTGCAACTAAGTTCATTAGGGAAATCATCAGATCAAAGTCAATTATATCAGAAAAAGAAAGCACTGCAAAGTGCTATTACAATCAATACAAAGTGCAATGCTCTCTGCTTAATAGTGCCAGATGCACTGGTCAAAAGGGTTAGAAAAAGTGAAACAGAGAAGTGCAGCAAAGGGTGATGGGCTTGGAACAAATAGACTTTGGTACAAGTCTTTGTTTAGCTATGAAGTTATATCATATGACCCTCAACCAGCTACTTACTTTCATTGCATTCTTTGGAGGTTGTATTATTGACATAATTATCTAATTCCAAGCCAACCCCGCTAAGCATAAAAGGCTACTATAGCAAAATGACCCTCGATCTGTCAGCTGCTTTCTCAGGAAAGTATATCATAAATTTGTCACTTTGCTGCAACCCAGAACTGATGATTAAATGAACTCAGGCTGAACTTTCCATGTTGCAACGCAATGAGGAACAAGAGTAAGATATACATGCAAATAGTGGTGTGAAACTATATTTTGGCACAATAGAGGCTGCCTTAAGTCTTCTAGTGTCAAGAAATACTGAGTTTAAGTCTTAACTTAACTGTGTCCTTGGCAGCTTATATGAAGGGGAAATGATGTTTTCCAGCTGAGTTTAGTGTAATTTATTGGCAAATGTTTGTGATTTTTAAATGTGCTTTCAAAACTTGCTTCATGTTTCTAAATTACTATTACTATACGCTAAAATAAAACTTGCCAGATGTTGAATCATTCATAAGTCCTCTAAAGCAGGTGAAGGCGTGCCTAGCAATTCTCAAAATCTTTTACTTGAAATCTCAGTTTTCCTTTATTTTCCTTTATATTATCAGCACACATTCTCAGAAAATCCTTTTGAGGATACTGGAAACCTCCATGGATATGAACTTCACAATCATGATTTCTAGGGTGAAACGCAGAATGTTTAAAAGCTATGCTATCTGCACTGTTACTGAACATCTACTGCAATCCAACCATTACATAGTACAAGATCACTTCTTGTTTTCTGAGACATTTTACATATATGTTTCATTGCAAGCATTCAAAATGTAGCAAAGGTATTTCTCAGCAATTATTTAAGGAAAACTGTGTATGTATCAAAACTGTGCTTATGACATATATTAAAATCACAAGATCTGAGAACATAATTCTAAAACTTCATTCCTTTTGCTCTTACTGCCTGTCAATATTTTATTCTTTTAATCTAGCATGAGGTTTCATCTCCTCCTCCTGCCTCTCCTTTCCCCTGGGGCTTCAGGTTGAACAACTTTACTCTACTCTGTTAGTGGTGGATTTCCCGTCTACAAATTCAAAAGGAATTCAAGAAATAGTTACTATGAACTCCCTTAGGAAACAGAAGGATACACGTTTGAAATTAAATAAAAATAACAAAACATGGAACTGAATACCTCCTGTACTTAAACTCACACACAATCCAATGTAGATTTTTCAACTGGTTAGAATCATTACTTTTTTTTACCCTATAGAAACAATTGAATGTGCACAAATTATACAGACACATCCTCTATCAAGAACATCAGTGTCATTTGTATAGTTAAGCATTTGAGGTAGTTGAGGTTTCAATCCCTGGAATTCTGAAGCTAAATAAAAGTTTCAAAAGAAAGCTTCCCTTGATCAACAACAACAAACAAAACTAAACAGCCATTCTAATGGTATGTATCATGGCAAAAGAGTGTCTATTAAAATATATTTGAGTGAAATATTCACAGAATAATTTCAGGAAACCACCAAATGTGTAAATATGACCATCTGCTTGTTGGCTAATTAAATACAAACAACAGCAACACATAGTATTGACATCATATGCCAGGTATTACCTTGATCATCTTTTAATAATTCATAGAATCACAAAATGTAAAGTTGAAAGTGATCTTAGAGATCATCTAACCAAATTGTCTGCCCAGTACAGGAATCCAATAGTAGAGCATTGCTGACAAATGGGTATCCAAGTTTTGTTTACGTGATACTAGTCAAATCCAGTCCACCACAGCTCTTAACATTTAGGTTTTCCAATCAAAATCTACTTTCTTGTAATTTGAACCCATTGTTTCTTACATCATCTTTTGGAACAGCCCTAACATTTCTATCCATCTTGGATATCACAATTATCTTTCTGAAGACAACTACCATAATTTTTCATTGATAGAGTAAATACACCCACCATCTCCAACCATTCCTAATTTTTTCCAGACCACATATTATCATGGTTAGTCTCCAGTCTGTTATTGATCTACCTAAATTCTGATTCCCAGAATTAGATACCATATCATAGCTGCAGACTAATCCATGCACAATGAAGAGGAACAACTTCTGAATTATTCTGTTGTTGGAGCCTAGGATTGCATTTGTGACTTCGTTTTGTTTTCTTTTGTTTTTGTAGCTGCATCTCCTATATTGGCTCATATTCAGCCTGTGTGCTACCAGATTTGTGCATGTGCTGCTATTACTATGGTCTCCTTATCCTAACCTGTGCTTTTCCTTTTCTTTCTCAAATTATGGGAATTTGCTTTGTCAGCATGACATTCATCTGGTTGGTTTCTGCCTATGGTTCAGCCAGGTCAAGATCTTCAAAAAATATTTCTTGATACTATCCTCTAATGAATTTGTTATCACTCCTTTGTGTCATCTGCATATCTGATAATTTTCCAATACCTCATCTGAGTCATAAATGTTTCAGCATGCATATAAAAAAACAACAAAGAGTCCAAAATGAAGCCAAGCAGTTTTTATCTACTTTCTTCCCCTGAATTGTTGGGCACCTCTGAGGATTACTTAGCACAGCTGGAGTCCAATCCTTATGGAAGTATTAGATGCTTTCCTTGCATATATAACAAATAATGTAATAGTAGCGTATTTCCAAATGAAGTGAGAAACCACCCAAAAAAAATACTTATTTACTGCAAATTCAACCTTAATGAGTTTGCCTGCTTTCCAGTCACCTACATCTCAACCAAGGACCAAAGTGCCTGAATCTAAATAAAGAAAAACTCACACTGAGTATTAGCGACTTTTTGAAATGCATAACGGTGAGAGTCCTGCCATTAAAAATATGTCGGGATTATAAAGCAACCTCCCCCAAGGAAAACAAAATTCTCTTTGTCGAGTGAACAAAAAGAAGCTTCTCTACATCTTCATGAGAACAAATAATAACCCACATTTGTATTTGTTCCCCTACTTCCTTTGGGTGTATGGGTGTATACACAGACACTAGATATAGATAAATATCAGTTCATTACAGCAATCCTAACATAAGACCTGGAGACTTGGACAATAGGGTTTGTTATTATGATGATTGTACATTAAAAATAAAAAGGTAAAGGTTTCTCCTTTCCAGTCATGTCCAACTCTAGGGGGTGGTGCTAATCTCTGTTTTTTTAGACAAGGGAACCAGCATTGTCCAAAGAAGCTCTGGTGGTTATGTGGCCACATGATTATATACCAAGGTGCATGGAACACCCTTACCTTTTCACTGAAGTGTACCTATTTATCTACTCACATTTACATGCTTTCAAACTGTTAGGTGGGCAGGAGCTGGCGCTAGTAATGGGAGCTCACCCCATCACACAGCACTTGGGTCTCAAACCTGGCCTGTCCCAGCATCTTAACCACTGAGCCATCGTGAATGCTTCTGTTTTAAATCTGAGAATGGCAAACTAAAGGTTTGTGAGATTCAAAAGGCAGTTGGATGCAACAATGCTAATTCTAATACTTAATAAAAACCATTTAAGGCTTTGGGACTTCCGGTTTGTGCTCGTAGCGCATTACCATGTGAGAGTGGACCTCCGCTCCCCACAGCTAATTTCGCCCTGCCAGGGGGACCCCAGATGGATCCAAAGTTGCCCCGTAGAGGTGACCACGAAGGAAGGGTGCCCCATTGATCACGAAGTGACAGCAATTGCTTCATTTGATCTGGGGAAAGCCCTCTGAACCCGACAGGAGAAAGGCTAGCTGCATGCCAGCATCTAGCCCAAGGTACTGCAGCCGAAGTCCAAGAGCACTACCAAGAACAATGGTGAACAGCGTGCTTGGAATTGGTGAGAGTATTTGATCTTCTCTCCCTTATTTTATAACTAGTCCTTGGGAAAGATCCCCAAAGCAAACAACCTCCGAAAGTGGTTCCCATTCCCATTCCCTCATAGATGGAAGCGGCAAATTAACCTTTAAGGAGGAAAAAACCTTATTGAAATTAAATTCAAAATACTACAATCTGATCAAACTTAGAAATTAAAACAAACTGCTAAGATTATATTCTAAAGGATTTTGATTGAACTACATAAAAAAAGAAAAATAATAAAAACTTTTTGTTTGAAAGAACTGGAAAATAAATATTTGCTGATATCTAGTGGACAATGAGAATACAGCACATTAAAGACAATGCCCAGAAACAAAGAAAAAAAATCTGTTGCCATGAACTCTAATAACCTTTAAGAAGATAGTTGCAAGACCGCCTCCTACCAAACACCTCCCTTTGACCAGTCCGCTCCTGCAGAGAGGGCCTCCTTAGAGTGCCATCGGCCAGACAATGCTGGCTGGCGACCCCCAGGGGGAGAGCCTTCTCTGTGGCAGCTCCTGCCCTCTGGAATGACCTACCCCCTGACCTACGTACAGTTGCGGACCTGCGCCTTTTTCGCCGAGCCCTGAAGGCCCATCTATTCCGTGCGGCCGGCCTGGCGTAGTTTGATTATGTTTCAGTGGGGTTTTTTGTATGGGTGTGTTTTTAGAACAGGCCTGTTATTTAATTTGATTTTAGAACAGAAACTATTTATTTATTATCATGGTTTTTAGTATCGCCTGTTCACCGCCCTGAGTCCCGTAAGGGAGATAGGGCGGTATATAAGTTTAATAAATAAATAATAAATAAATAAGGAACAGAGAAGAGATTGCATACTGGGCCGGCTATAAGATTGGAAAGTGTTTGGATGAAAAGAAATACTTTGATTGTGGTTTAAATTTATGAACTGTTTAAAAACTTTGATCTATGACAAATTATTGAGAAAGGAAGTTACAGGAAGGATTTAAGCTGGCTAAATATATTGAATTGACAATTGACTCCTGAAAGAAAGAATTGTTATAAAACATTGATTTTACTGAAAACCTTGACAACTGAAAATTACAGTGGATTACAAAAATTATGTATAAAAAACAAGAACTATACAAATTTGGACTGTATGGATTTTGAGTTACGGTTAGCTTGACAAGGCTAATTACAGAGAGTATGGCATTTATGATGGACTACTCGAAAGGGGGAGACAACATGGATATGACATACTCATCAAAAAATTATAGAAAACCACACTTAATATCTACTCCTGAAAGATTTAGCCTGAAAGATCAAAGACCTTTGAAACACTTCAAGAGAAGACAAATACTTTCCAAGATGAAATTTATGCAATGCTACAACAGATACAAACTACAATAGACCTAAACCATGAGGAGGTTAAACATAACTTTGATACTATAAGTGAATATATTTCTAAGTTAAATCTACAATCAAAAAACATCCAAAGAATGATGGTAAAGAATGAACAAACAATCCAGACAACAGAATGTGAACTAGAAAAAAATGACCTAACTGGTGAAGTTACAAATGAAGGGAATTATAACTTAATACAAACAAGAAAAAACTTACAAGACTTGGATACAACAATAAATATGGAAAAGATACCTTATGCATTAGGACGTCAAAATAAACTTGAGAAGAAAGAAGACTTAACCAAATGGATACTGCCAGGACAATCATTGTTTGGGACACAAAAAGCATACATCCTATCTACTATGTATCCTCTACTCCTAACAATAACTACAAAAATACAAGAACTGGATGTTGAAAATATTAATTTGGAAAATAATTTGGCAAAGGAAGAAGATTAGAGATAGGCTGAAGAGACTGGATTCACCCTACCAGATGAAATATTATATGAGTAAACACTTGTTTGAATATGGCTAAATAAACAAATAACTTTAACCATAAAGGGACTTTAGAATAAGTGGGATAAGAGATATAAATAATATAGTATTTTTTGATAAGATACAAAATGTAAAAATATTAGGATGTTGTAAGTGAAGAAAAAGTTTGAATTTTAAAGACAAATTAAGTTTGAAAAGATTTAGGATTAAGGAATGATTGAAATATTGAAGGGAAATTAGGCTTAATAAGAACTCTGGAAAAAGGATATATAGTGATTTAACTAATTTTTACAAATAGAAGTGAAATATAAATTGACTAATAAGATGTTATGGATAGATGTTATGATAGATAAGTCGTATAGTATCACTATAATATATGAAATATGAAAATACTGGGATGATATATTTAAATGGAAAATTTGGATATTTAGATGTTAAATACTGGGAAAAATATGATTGACAAGAATTGTTTGAATATTATGAAGAAATTGAGTTTAAACAAGATCTATGAAAATAAGATATATGGTGAATCAATAAGATGACTCTTACGAAAATAACCTAAGCTATATATAGACACTACTATTGTTGGTATAAATATAGAAGAAAATGTTTTTATTTAATCATTTAAATATGGAAAATATCAAATAGAAATTAGAAATTATATTTATTTAATGTTGTAGAAGGAAAATACTACTGGGTGAAGAGGATCAAGAAAATATATTATTAATTGATATACTAATTATGGAAATATAAAAATTAATTATTATTGATTGTTTGTTAACTATTATTAATTGTACATTCTTTTCTAAAAAAAATTATGAAACAAGACAATACATTGTACACCAGGCACTAAGGTTGTTATTATAAAAAACCAATAAAACTTTTACAAAAAAAACCAAAACCATTTAAGGCTTTTTGAAACCTCATTCCCAGACTCTAAGCAACACACTGAGCATATAAGAGATTACTGCTGGATACACAACTAATTATGCTCATGCTAGGCACCATTTGTAAGAACCAATACCTCTGCAGTGGCTCAGTTTTAAATTAAGAATACCTTGAATGCTGCTGTTCTTACATGGCACCTCTGTGGGAGCAGTAAAGCTGACAGGGACACTCTATATGTGGCTTAACAGTTTTACATAAAGAACATCATTAATCTCTGAGTCAAGCATTTCTAATTAGAGCAACAATAGAAGTCAGTACAAAATTCTATAAATTTATGTTTGAATTACATTTTTAGGTTGGGAAATTTATTGTGAATGTGCATTTTAATGCTAGCTTTGATGAATTATTAGGACATGTCAAATCTTAGGCTTCGCTAATTTAGCACATACCAGAATGCCGAATAAGCTAAAGTGCTAATTGGAGTTAGGAAATTTTGTTTGTTTCTACTAAGGATAAAATGAGGAGAGACTCCATATGCACACTGTCTTGAGTTTCTGAGAAGAAGATATGAGGAAAAGGCAGAAATTCTGTTTACATTCAGCCTTTCTCAAAAACAGTAAAAGGTGTACTGGGATCTCTCCTTGTTTCGGCCTCCTACAATAATAACACCTAGTTGTATTGGTTGGGCCTAAGAGATAATGACTATCCTAAAGTCATTATCTGAAATTATGGTCTGCTCCACTACCTTAAACACTTTAAATTACACGCTCATATTATACCAATACATTATGCAATCTTCATTAACTATTTGCTTCCAGTCCAAGTTCAAACTCTTGGTATTATCCCCTAACGTTTTCACAGACTACAGCCAAAATATCATTTCCTGTATGCTAATTCAAGCACTGAAATTAATTTTCTCAGTTTGGAGGTTTATTTTCATGTCCATTGCTACATGGTATCTTAATGTAATTTTACTTCTGCAGTATTTTTAGTTTCTCTTTATTATATATCATTTTTTTTATTGTGGTTTTCCTAAATTCAGTCCTGAAATTTTTTTACTTTAGGCTGAGAACCACATGTTACAGATGATGAAAATAAACAAGCAAACATGCTGGTTAACTAGCAGAATTTTTGAGTTTATTTATACTAGAAACCTGGACACTTTCATTGAAGCACAAATTGTTTATTGATTAGGATGTTAGGCGAAGAAAAGCCTAAAGAAGGGAGGAGTTACAGTGCCTCGTCATAGATTTATGCAAATTACCATATAAATAGCTTTTGATCCCTTGATCAGATTACAGCATTTGTAAATTAATGTAAGGTGAGTTAGGTGAGGTCATTTGCTACCCCGCAAATAAGTCAGCTCTCAAAATTTTTGAATGTTTTAATTTTCACAATTGGTCTATCAATAGGTAATGTGGTGCATGAATTATCCATTTTTTTCATGGTAATTTGGTTAACAATTTGAGGGTCAGTTTATCCACAGATGGGCTTATACACAAATAAATACAGGATGTACAATTGCTTTTAAAAAGTATTGCCATGCTGCGAGGAATAAAAATTCAACTCCAAGGGTGTTGGAAAACAAAACAAGTTTTATTAAAGCTTTTGCAAAAGCTGGTGGATCTCTTGGTAATTGCAAATCCCAGAGTCCACACTTGAATCAATTTTTGCATAGGTTTTTATACCCTGTCCCGTAGAATTACGCCACATCCTTCCAATTGAAACCCAGTTGATAAGTTTGAATTAGTCACATGCTTTCCGACCACCTAGCAACCATTACAATTACCAAATCCTCCAATTATTAGATCAAAAACCCCTTTTGTTCCTGTCTTCTCCCTTCCCTTGTCTGTGGCATGATTTGTAACTTCCTGCTAACTAAGGGTGTAGCTTTATCCACAAGGTAAACTGCTACCCAAACTGGATAGTTGCAATTATAAAGGATTTATGTCTTCCCTTGTTTATCTATAAGAATGCCTGCTTTTCATCTAGAAGCTATATGTGTAGTTTAACCAAAGTTCATGCTTCGGTTAAACATGGCTGCACTTTGGTTCATAGTTATACTTTAAAATACCAACTCTAGGCAGTTTTTATAAAGAATAAACCTTATATAAATTGAATAATATGTTATTCATAAGCTATATGCTATTCTACAATAGTGTGGGCTATTCTAAAAATATGCTTTTAGCCAGCGTATATAGTTCCTCTCTATTCCTCCAGTTTACTACATCTCCTTTCCTAAAAGTACCTTAGCTAAGTGCCTCTATATGCCTATTCCTTAAGCAGAAATGAAAAATTACAGCATGTACATTTATTGTGTACTTCACACATACGTTCTTATCCACAGATAAGCAAATGCAATTCTTGGATTATTTGTGAGTATTGTATGTACAATATTTGGATTAGGATTTTTTTGCTTGACACAGCTCCCCCTCCCCCAACTCAATTACAATATGCCTTCATTTTCTTTCCAGTTAGAACTTTGTTTTTGAATACTTTGCCTGACATGATTCTTTTCATAGTACAGTATATAGATGCTTTTCATTCACAAATATCTTCAAACAGATATTGATACTGAGCATGAAATTGCTGCACTTTGTGGTGATGCCTGTTGGTCTGTAGGTTCTGATGACCCAAAACCAGTCAGTGAGCTGTGGGCTGTTGCTAAGAAACTAATGGCATGGTTTCTCCAGTGAAATTAGTGTAAGTAAAAAAAGAGAAATGAGAATAAAGGAATCTCTTTGTTGAAATAGGCACAGTCTCTCAAGTCCAGCATTTTGTTTCCAGAACTAGCTAACCACGTGCTTTCAGAAGACACAGATGGAAAACAAGACTAGAAGAATACACCTAAATATTATAATGGCAGATGTATAACTTGTTAAAGAATGTCATTTTAACAGGAAACCGTATCTGACCCTGCAACCAATTATATCTTGATTGCGTTGTTCTCGAATGTTAAAAGTACAGCTAAGACTTTGATCAGGTTGTGGCATGCAAAATCCATCTTTAAATATAAATGGAAATGTAAATAGGAATTCTGGATGGCCTTAAAGGGCAAGATATAAATTTTGAAAATAAAATGAGTGAATAATACCACTCTATCATGCCTTGGTAAGATCACACTTGGAATACTGCATCCAGTTTTGATCGTCACGATGTAAAAAGATGTTGAGCCTTTAGAAAGAGTACAGAGAAGAGGCTAAAACATATAAAGAACAGTTGCTGGAATTGGGTATGTCTAGTTTAATGAAGAGAAGGACTAGGGATGACATGATAGCAGTGTTCCAATATCTCAGGTTGCCAAAAAGAAAAGGGATCAACCTATTCTCCAAAGCACCTGAAGGCAGGACAAGAAGCAACGGATGGAAACTAATCAAGGAGAGAAGCAAGGTAGAACTAAGGAGAAATTTCCTGACAGTTAGAACGATTAATCAATGGAACAACTTGCTTCCAGAAATTGTTGCTGCTCCAACACTGGAAGTTTTTAAAAAGAGACTGGACAATAATTTGTCTGAAATGGTGTAGGGTTTCCTATCTAAGCAAGGGGTTGAACTAGTCTCTAGAAGACCTCCAAGGTCCCTTCCAACTCTGTTATTCTGTTAATATTTTGAACTAACACATTTTTCAGAAGTTGCTCTTCGGTGGTAAGAGTTTGATGACAAAAATTCAACTGAAGTGTTTCCAAAACAGGAGAACTGGGGGGGGGGGAAGTATTGAGGAACATGAGTTAAAACCAAAGTCATTTTTTAAATGATTCTATTTCTTCATTTCCAATCCTATGAGCAGCAGTCTCTGCTGACAAATGGAATCCAATAACTTTGGATTTGGAATGTAAATGCTAGCAAAATGAGTAAATACAGGAGGCTTCTAAGATTTACTTTTATTCCACCAAGGTCTTTTAAACATGATAAAATATTTCCTCAACTAATTTCTGGATGGTAGAGTTCAATGTTATTCAGAGCCAAATATTTTGAAGTATGCTCCTGACTCACTAGGAGAAATCACTTATGAAACAGCCAATGAAGCAGCATTATACTCAAGAAAGCACACCTTGCAATATATGTTATAGAAAAAAAGCAAGCATCTTGGTGTATGACATCAAATGTTTTCTTTCATTTTCTGCTATGAATTGTATTTTTCCCCCTTTTTTTCTCCAAAGGGCTAAATGAGAGCTGAGAGTGAGAGATTCATATCTGCTCCAAAGAAAAGGTAACGTCACTTTAGGAGTCTAATTTTAGCAACCAAAGAAATCGTAATGTTAAGAAAGCATATTGCATTTTTCCTCAGAGTTAAAACGACTATGAATCTTGCTTTGTAGAAGACAACCCTCCGTCCAAAGACTTTACATTTGAAGTTATCCTCCTGTGGAAAAGCTCTCTAGTCGAAGAATAAAACAAAGAGAAACAAAAGCCTGGAAATTACTTAACAAAAATAAGCATAAGGACAACAACCCAAGTAATTCAATGACATTTTGTTTTACTAGGATGAGATAATTATATTTCTATTCATTCTAAATTTTATCTACGTTTATACTGTTTTTTCCACCTGTAGTGACATATTTCTTTCTCTTTTTTTCATCTTTTTTATTTTGATCAATGCACAATTCAATCTTGGTATGAGTTCAGCCAAAGAGAAAGGAACCTGATGATAGGCTGACTCCAGTGAGACAACTAAGCAGGGGAAATAATTCTGGGATCCTGCTCTATTTATTTGTCAGAAATCTTTATTGCTCAAAGTCTGCTGCCACTGCAAAATAATCTACCCTTTCTCCCTTGATATTCCAAATACTTCAACTTGCCTCCTAGAAAATCTGCAAGATAATTCTACATCTGTGCGCTTCAAAACTTTTTTTTTTTCCAAATCTCACTTTTCTCAATAACTTTTTACTTCATTCCTTAGGGGTTTTTAACCAGCTTTTGCTAAGCCTTTAACAAAGTATGAGTACAGGTAACTGAAACTACCACATATTGCTTTCCTATTAACCTCTCCTTCCATTTTCATGCCTCTGTTATTTTCTGTATCAGTTTTATATTGTAAAATTTGGGGACAAAGATATTGCTTTAACAAAAGTATCCATTAATTTTATTATTTCGATTATGTTGATATTAAATGATCTCACACTCTTTTTTCTTTCTTCCTCTTTGCTATTTTAAAATCCAATATATAATAAATATTATAATCACTATTAATAGTGCAGTAAAACATATTATTATGAGAGCCAGTTTGGTGTAGTGGTTGAATCACAAGGCTAGAAGCTGGGAGATTATAAATTCTAGTCCTGCCTTAGGCATGAAGCCATCTGGCTGACTTTGGGCCAGTCTCTTTCTCTTAATATTAGGAAAAAGGCAACATCTTGCCAGGAAAACTGCAGGGACTTGTCCAAGCAGTCACCCTAGAATCAACACTGGCTTAATGGACAAATCTTAATAAAAGATTCTCCTTTTTTAAAAATTTGGGTATTGTGCCAAGTGGTTGTGAAGTCACATGGCTTCCTGAGATTTTTATCCAAGCTCAAAATACATACACAGAATAGTAATACTTCTGGTCCACCTGCTCAAAACTTGAAACTGTGATCTTCCTATTTCCCAAAACACTTCATAAATTAGGACAATATACTTGGGGACAGATTTTCTATATTTACTCTGCTTACTCTCTCCAAGGAGTCCAATAAGTAAATGCACAGAATTTCTCTGCATAGCTCATGATTACATACAAACTCAGTTATATTACTATGAGAGTGTATTAGCTTTTTTAAACAATCAAATTTGTTGTTCTTATTCCCCTTTCATTTCTTATGCCTCTCTTTTACTGAATCCCATTCCACATTTAAGTTTGCAAGAATAAAAATTAATATATTGCCTATCATCAAATCCTCTGTGCTCCAATTCTTCCTATAACTTAGAGAGCATGTGGTTGAGTCTCATGCTGATGTAACAAAGCAGACTCAAATTATTGAACAATATGACAAAATGAAAGTGGAAGGATGCTAAGAATGAGAAGATCAGATTAGGAAGCACATATGCAGCAGACACATAGACCAAAAGACCAAAGTCATTTATTGTTTACTTTCAGCTCCCATTGATATCAATGGGAGATTAAGTCTGTGTTTAAATTCTCTCTATAAACACCAGCACAACCTAATAGGGTTAAGCATGGCTAAATCAAATCAATAGTGTAAAGCTTTTTGTGTGGAAGCAGATGGAAAGTATAAAGGTGCTAGAACTGAGTTGTAAGAAAACTTATTTAGTGGTTTCAGGGAATCATCTGATTAAAAGCTAGAAGCATTTGAGATCAGAACTTAGAATAGAACTTTCAAGCACTTCATAATTCAAAACAGGAAAGTTCTTGAGTCAGGAAGGCAATCTCAGGATTGTGTAGCTGCATAGTCTGACGCAATTAGATATGACAGCTTTATAACAATCACTTGCATAGGTCTAATTCTCAAGTATCACTTTGATTTCAAGCCTGGGAGATTTCTTGCTAGTGTTTCAGTCTGAATTATGTAAAGGTGTCTTCTCTGATAGATGACCCAGACTAACACCTGCTAACAGCTATTTTAGCACAAGCACATCAAGCCCTCTATAGGGAAACTTAACCACTGCTTAAGCAGTTTTTGTACATGTCATTCCCATCTTTTATTATATCCAGATATGCTTAAATAATTATTGTCCTATTAGCCATCTTTAAACTAAAGTGCATCACTAGAAAATTCAGAAACATAGTTTACACATGTACTTGTTAAAGAAGGGATTATTCTTAGGAAAGGAACTTAGCTTTTCCTTTAAATGAAGAGTGTGGAGATGTGGAAAGCTATTGTAATTGCTGAATTTCAAGAGCATTGTCTCTTGTCTTTCTCTTTTTTAAAAAGGGGGAGATATGTTCTTAATCAGAATAAAAATGACTTGTCATATTGAAGCATAATATCTTCACCAAAAGCATAACTATGCATTGTACTATAAATGTACAATAATGCTGACATGCATTAAATTATATGCTCAGATATGTTTGCTCCTACCATACTCAACCCTGGAGACATCAGATTTCAGAAAATGAGAATTTGGCTTTAAAGAACGGATTGGGAGAGAGAAAGAAAAAGAGGAGAGAGAGAAAAAAAAAGCTCAAACAAATAGCATTACCTTTTCCTTGGAAAGAGAATTGCATCTGGTTTAAAACTAGTCTGAGGTGTTTTCTTTTAATGCAGTTTGGAAAGATGATCTGTGAATTCTGGGAAAGGAGATTTGAATACTCTATTCAATACAAATCAGATAACTTAAAAATCCATTTTATTCCAGGGAAAAAGTTCTCTCAAACCAAAAGAGACTCAACTAATTACATCAAGCAAGAAGATGTAATATAGTCTACATGCATTTCAATAGATTTTTGTCTACGTGCAGAAGCAGACAA
Organism: Protobothrops mucrosquamatus; assembly: GCF_001527695.2. Classification (NCBI taxonomy): domain Eukaryota; kingdom Metazoa; phylum Chordata; class Lepidosauria; order Squamata; family Viperidae; genus Protobothrops; species Protobothrops mucrosquamatus. The sequence goes on from NW_015387870.1 coordinate 106,398, forward strand.
CTAGAAAACAATGGCAGCTGGGGCCAGACAAGCTCAGAATGTTTAATTGGATATGATGTGCAAAGAAATGGAGCAGACACTCTGGATGTCATAGGGCTGGCACTAAAAATAGTTTTGCTTTGATTATCCTTAATCCTTAATATGATGGATGGGTCATTGTACAGTTAATCCTTGACTTATGACCACAACTGAGCCCAAAATTTATGTTGCTAAGTGAAACATTTGTTAAGTGATTTTTTTCCCCATTTTATGAATTCTCTTGCCACAGTTGTTAACTGAATTGCTGCTGTTGTTAAGTTAATAACACAGTCGTTAAGTGAATCTGGCTTCCCCATTGACTGTTTGTCAGAAGGTTACAAAAGGTGATCATATGACCCAGGGACTCTGCAACCATCATAAATATGAGTCAGTTGCCAAGTGTCTGAGTTTTGATCACGTGACCATGGGGATGCTGCAATGGTCCTAAGTGTGAAAAACAGTCATCAGCCACTTTTTTCAGTGCTGTTGTAACTTTGAACGGTCCCTAAATGAACTGTTGTAAGTCAAGGACTACCTGTATTACTACTTTATCTTCCATGAACTTCCTAGCAGTCAGAATCCAGGAATGGGGCAAGCTGTTTGGCAATATGGTGTGTTATTGACTTAATTCTGAATACATTTACCTACTTCACTTGCATAAGCAACTCACAGCAGTCTATAAATATGTTCTAGCTTTATGATACAGCCATACAATTTATGAAGTTACCTAATCAGATGATTGTGTGCTAGTAATTGTAATAATGCCTAACAACATAGCAGTTAGAAATCCCTTAAAGATAGAAAGGCTCGGTTATAATGACAAAATGTATGGATTTAGATTGGTGAATACATAACAAGGAAAAAATATTTTTTTCAAATATATTGGCAAGTAGAGCCTCAAATAAAATTATCAGGAACTTTGATATATCATAGGTTCTAGCTTCATACAAAGTGCTTTATGATAGAGCTGAGGAGAAAATCATATGTCTGAGCAGCAAATCCTGAGGGATGGGCTGATTTAAAAGCCAGAAGAACAAGGTAGAAACTAGTAGTTATTGTATATCGTTTGTTGATGTTACTATATATACACATACACATACACTATATTAGTATATGTGTGTATGTAATATATATATATATATATGCCAAACAAATAAAATAAAACGAACACCAGGGTAAAATAATCAAACTCTAGGAGTTTAATGTTACAGTACCAAATGCCAAGCTTTCGTCAGCGTTCTGCTGACATCATCAGGGCTTAAACGGTCAGTCTATGGGAGAGTTTTATAGTTCGAACTTGGTCTGCACACGGCCCCTGGACCTTG
>NW_015387870.1:108261-128939 GCF_001527695.2 Protobothrops mucrosquamatus
GCCGGAACGCGGCGGAACCGCGTTCCGGCACCTTTTTCCGGGCCGGCCGCACCGGAAATAGCCCCTCCCACACCGGAAATAGCCCCTCCCAAATTTTACTTGCATTCCTGTTCTCTAAAGGGGCGGTCCTAGGGTTTGATGAGGGCGTGGCCAGGTTTGAGTTCCGCCACCTTTTCTCCGAGAAAAAAAGCCCTGGGAACAACTATTAACATCCAATTTCTGAAAGCATCAGTTGCCTGAACATATACAACAAACCAAAGCCTACCACCTTTCTAAGTAATTGGTTAAATTGTCAAACTGTTCTTCTATTAGTTATTACAGCTGCGCAAACAATAAATGTAACACTTAGCTACTTAATTTAATCCATTGGGTTGTCAAACTTTGTGCTAGCCTAACTGTGGTTGGCACAAAGAAAATAAGCTAGAGAACACAGTGAGTTTTGACAGGGCTCCCACTTTTCTTGTGGAAGACTGATCAGGTAAGACAACTACTTTTATTAAAGACCAAAACCCTTTTATAGACTTCTTGCTGAAAATGGGGAAAAAAAGATTTGCTGATTAGGGATTTGCTGATTAAAAAAGGGAACTGAAAAAAGGGGAAGAGCCTTTCCTACGATGGCTCCTGCCCTTTGGAACATTGGTGAGATCCCCACCTACTTCCTGAAGACCTGGCTCGGTTAGTTGGCCTCGGGCCCCAATAGGGTGCACCATTTTGGAGATGGCTATCGGACTAAGAAAAGACCCCTCCCCACCTCTCCCTCTGTACTTTGTGCTCCCCTTCTCCCCATCTTTTAATTGTAAATTATTATTATTATTATTATTATTAATAATAATAATAATAATAATAATAATAATAATAATAATAATAATAATAATAATAATAATAATAATAATAATAGTTGGGACCTTGGAGATTATTTAGTCCAACCCCTGCTCAGGCAGGAAACCCTATACCATTTCAGACAAATGGCTGTCCAGTCTCTTCTTAAAAACTTCCAGTGTTGGAGCATTCACTGCTTCTGGAGGCAGGTTGTTCCCCTGGTTAATTGTTCTAACTATCAGGAAATTTCTCCTTAGTTCTAGGTTGCTTCTCTCTTTGGTTAGTTTAATGTTTAGAGGTTGTTAATGTTTGTAATGTATATATAATGTTCTGTATATATATATATATATTCTATTGTACTACATTTCATATTTTTCTTTTTGAAAATGTATTTTATACCATTTTATGTTTATCTTTCATTTCTGTAAAATTTGTAAAAAATAATATTTCTGTAAAAAATAATAAAATTATTATTTTTAAATAAAAACATTGAAGAAACCAGAGCCCAGGCTAACATTATATCTTCCCATTCAATACCTCCATTGGGCAAGGAACTATTGATAATAATTCTTTGAATATGACTTTTAAGCCAGCTATGTATCCTCTTAAATGTTGTATCATCCAGCTCACGCTTAACTAGCTTCTTAATCACCCTGTCATGGATATTTTATAAAAGTCTTTCCTATAAAATAGAGTATTATCCATGATATTCCTAAGGAAACTATCCAATCTAAAAACTAAGGTAAATTTAATCTAGCAGATTTGCCTGTATTAGAGCCACACTGACATGTGATAATTACTGTTTTCAAGGTATTCACAGTTTGATCTTTTTATGATCTATTCTAGAATCTTCTCAAGAATCTAATCTTAATCCTTATCCTATTTTCTACTTTTCCAAGATAAGAACAATATTTACCTCCTCAGGCCATCTGGCACTCCATAAATTCTTCAGTATTTCCCAAAGGTGACCTAAAAATCTGTCAGACCATCAGTAAGTTCCTTCAGGACTTTTGGATGTAATTCATCTGGCTGCAGATGTTTAAATTCATTCGTGTAAACAGAAAGGTTCTGATTTTTTGCTTCTTTTTAACATCCTTTACCAACTCAGCCTTTTCTTAGCTTTAACTTTTCTAACATCATTTCTACATCTTAGAGTCATCTTTATATATTTCAGTAATTCCTTTGCAACTACTCTAATTAAAATCCTTCATTAAAAGGCTAGGTAACACTCTGTTTTAGTTTTTCTTAAAATCAAGAATTCCAATATATTTTCTCCCAATGTTTTGTTACTTTCATTACTTTGACAGAATTTCCCTTCAGCATTGGTCAATACTACTATGTTTCCTTGAAAGTAAGACCTACCCCAAAAATAAGTCCTAGCTTACAAAAAATAATTAATACTAAATAAATAATAAGTAAATAAATAAATAAATAAATAAATAAAACTAAATAAATAAATAAATAATCTAGCTTGATTTTTCGGGGTGGACCTAATATAAGCCCTATCCCAAAAATAAGGCCTAGTTTTGGAGTTAGGTGCATGCCTAAAAAATCAGAGGCCTTTCTGGAAGGCATCTGCAGCTGAGAACCGAGATATAGATTCAATCTGTAGCTCAGTTCTCAGCTGCAGAGGTCTTTCCTGAAAGGCCTCTGACAGCAAAATACAGGCCTGAGCTTCATTCTCAGTTGCAGAATGGACCTGCTCCTTCAGCCACAGAAGAAGTGGGCCGGCTGAGCGGGGCTGTTGGTGCCGCCGCTGTGAGGTGAGTAGAAAAGACTTCCTCCCCCCCAAAAAATAAGACATGGTGCCTCTTTTGGAGGCAAAAAATTAAAAAATAAAATAAGACCAGGTCTTATTTTTGGAAAAACACAGTAAGGCAAGAACAGTTGACTTCCATCATCCCAAGGAAAAATCAGGAATGGGAAGAAAAAAAACCAGACTTAAGAATTTCCACACACACACACCCAATAGAGAGCAAGCCAATTAAAATCCCCCATCACAAGTGTTTCTTGTATCGTCTCCAATTGCTTTGTTGGCAGATGAGAGTAGACCTCAAGTAGAGTATTGCTTTTATTCATGCCTCAAATGAACAGAGAGATAGAATCAAGATTACATGAAGTGTTAATACCACTTTATAACGCCTTGGTAAGGCCACACTTGGAAGACTGCATCCAGTTTTGGTCACCATGATGTGAAAAAGATGTTGAGACTCTAGAAAGAGTGCAGAGAAAAGTGACAAAGATGATTAGGGGACTGGAGGCTAAAACATATGAAGAACGGTTGCTAGAATTGGGTATGTCTAGTTTAATCAAAATAAGGACTAGGGGTGGCATGATAGCAGTGTTCCAATATCTATGGGGTTGCCACAGAGAAGAGGAGGTCAACTTATTATCCAAAGCAGCTGAAGGCAGAACAAGAAGCAATGGATGAAAACTGATCAAGGAGAGATCTAACCTAAAAGAAAGGAGGAATTTCCTGACAATTGAACAAATAATCAGTGGAACGTTTTGCCTCCACAAGTGGGGGAGGGGTGCTCCAACACTGGAGATTTTTAAGAAGAGACTGGGCAACCATGAAATGCTTGAGCAGTGGGTTGGACTAGAAGACCCCCAAAGACCTTTCCAACTCTATTATTCTGTTATTCTGTTAAATTATTTAACCCAAATACTGCTACAACTCCTGTCACTTAGATATTTGACCAGTGGCAAATATATTTTTACATTCAAAGCAACTCATCTTTCTTTACTATTGCTTCAATTATATCCTTCAATTGCTATATTCCAATCATAGCACATGTTGTATGAAGTCTCTTATTTTAGTTAACTGCATCATATTTGGTTTTCTGAAGTGAGAGTGAAAGGTGCAAGATGAAATATGCTTCAGACAAACGCACTGTTACCATCCATGCCCCACCATCCATCATTTCCAGCTGCCTGCTCTTCCACACCAAATAAATCAGGCCCTGGTTCTAAAAACCAAATCTCTCCCACCAATACCATTTGCATAAAAAGTCATTCATTTGCAGTACTCTACTTTCCCTCTTCAGTTCTCTTCCTTGAACTGGAAGGATGGATGTCAACCCCAACTGAACTAGAGAATTACATTCTCTACACCACTCTTTATATATATTTTTTTCCTTTTTCCTTTGATTTCTTAATGGCTTCATTTTAATAAGATACAAAATTGTAAATATAATTTACAGGAAGAGTTACTGAAAACACAGTCCAGATAGTAAAGATTTTTTTTCCTTGGAAATCCAAAGTGAATGTTGCTTTGGTATAACATGGTTTATAATGCAACCATATAGTTTAAAACTTTACTGTTGGATTAATGCTTGCTAAAAACTAATACTGAAAGCTTGATTTCTGTTCTTTTCTTCAAACTATATCTTTGGCTACTTATCATGGTTTGAGCTTTGTGTTTTCCGCTTTTTTAACTCTTCTATTCTTAATATTTTGTTTTAATTTAATGTATATGAATTCTAGGCATGATTTTATACATTATTTTTACCAAAATGATTAGGAGGAAATATAATAGAGGTTTCCCAAATGGAAGAAGGCCACCTTGTTTCCTCTGCATCTTTCTCTCAACTAAAAAAAAAAAAATCCTTAGAGAAGAGTTGCATATAATAGAAGATAATATTTCCAAATTAATTCAGTGAACCCAGGTATGGAAGCAAAATTCAACTCTGTTAAGGAAGATATTAAAGATACATATGATAAATTAATAACCAAAGTTGAATATCAGAACAAATAAAAGAAATCCAGACAAGATATTCAGCAGACAGAACTTTGTAAGTTGGAAACTAAATTAGAACCAGTTGAAACAGAATTACTTAAAAACAACTTAAAGTTCAGAAGGATACTAAACTATTTCAGTAAGGAAGATGTAGGAAGAGAAATAGAAAATTTACTAAAGATGTAGCTTAATTGGGATGTAGCTGAAATTTAGAAAATTTACTCACACAATACATTGGGTAGCATGAAGGAGAAAACTGCCAGGGAATATACTTGTCCGGTTTATATATTTTAAGACTAAAGAGACAATCCTGGAGTTAAAAAGGAAATGAAATCATCTAAAATTTGGAGATACCATAATTGATTTTACCAGATGTACCTCCAGATGAACTTAAAAAAGAGAAACCTGAAGTTTTTGATAACTGTTTTTCAGAATAAAAAGATTATATACTAATGAACTAGTCCTCTGGATGTCATTATGGACATGAATAAAGTTTTTGTCTGTTCTGCAGTGATATTAACAGGATGCTTGAAACATCAAATACAAGATCAAAAACTGACGACTCAGGCAAAAGAGATGGAGAACAGATAATAGATCAAAAGCTTGACCAAGCTAGCCTAAGAAGGGGTAACAATGAATCAACTCAGATATTTTCTACTAATATTAATTGACTGAATAGTCCATTCAAAATGATTTTTTTCAAGTTCCAATTTTGAAACCTTCTTAGAGCTATTCTAAAGAGTGGTCACCAAGGAGAAGGGTAACAGCATCCTGATCACAGTATTAGAATTATTAACAATTGGGAGATTAATCTTCATCATCATTTGTTGTATAATTGACATTTTAATGGCATATGTGAGACAGATGCTACCTGTGAGTCAGAACAGAAACAAGTTCAGCTTTTATATGGGATGCTTATATATTTACCAGTAGTTAGCCTAATAGGCAGTGCCCCAATGTGGGCCAGAGTAAATAACTTTCTCTGTAGAACATATAATGTGTCATAGGGAGAAGCAATGAATCTTCTGTAGAAGGAATGGGAGACTTTGGCTCTGTCATTTTGAACATCTAGATCTCAAATCTGCTTCAGTTCAGCCAGATTTGAAAAGGCAAAAAAGGTAGTGGTGACAAAGTGAGACATGCAAACTATTATTGATTTGGATTCTTAGCTTGGAAGCGAATCTATCCAGCAAGGTGAGATGGACTAAGGAATTTTCCCAGTAGACTAGCTTCAGCCAGAATCTAAGAAGACAAAGTAGAGCAACATGGCGAATTCTAGTTTGTTAGCACATTGAAAGTTGAATAAGGAATTCATAACTAATTTTTTCAAACAGTTTGGATGATTTAAGAAGCAGGAGACTCCTGATAAATACAGGTAGTCCTTAACTTACAACAGTTCATTTAGTGACCTTCAAAGTTACAATGACACTGAAAAATGTCACTTATGACCGTTTTTCACAGTTGCAACCTTTGCAGCATCCCCATGATCAGCTACTTGGCAACTGGTTCATATTTATGACCGTTGCTGTATTCCAAGGTCATTTGATCACCTTTTGTGACCTTCTGACAAGCAAAGTCAAACGGAGAACCCAAATCACTTAACAACGGGTTACTAACTTATCAACTTGATAGACTTGAACATTGGGCGCTATCTAACAAAATGAAATTCAATGGTGAAAAAAGTAAGGTTCTACATTTAGGCAAGAAAAACCAAATGAACAGATAATATAGGGGGTACCTTGCTCAATAGTAGTAACTGTGAGAGGGACCTCGGAGTCCTAGTTGACAATCACCTAAATATGAACCAGCAGTGTGCTGCAGCTGCCAAAAAGGCCCACACAGTGCTAGGCTGATTAACAGAGGGATTGAATCAAGATCACGTTAAATGTTAATACCACTTTACAATGCCTTGGTAAGGTCACTCTTGGAATACTGCATCCAGTTTTTGTCACCACAATGTAAAAAAATGTTGAGACTCTAGAAAGAGTACAGAGAAGAGCAACAAAGATGATCAGGGGACTGGAGGCTAAAACGTATAAGAAACGGTTGCTGGAATTGGGTAGGTCTAGTTTTATGAAGAGAACGACGAGGGGGGACATGATAGCAGTGTTCCAATATCTCAGGGGCTACCACAAAGAAGAGGGAGTCAAGCTATTCTCCAAAGCACCTGAAGGCAAGACAAGAAGCAGTGGATGGAAACTGACCAAAGAGAGAAGCAACCTAGAACGAAGGAGAAACTTCCTGACAGTTAGAACAATTAATCAGTGGAACAACCTGCCTCCAGAAGTTGTGAATGCTCCAACACTGGAGGCTTTTAAGAAGAGACTGGACAGTCATTTGTCTGAAATGGTATAGGGTTTTCTGCCTGAGCAGGGGGTTGAACTAGATGACCTCCAAAGTCCCTTCCAACTTTATTATTATTATTATTATTATTATTATTATTATTATTATTATTAGTAGTAGTAGTAGTAGTAGTAGTAGTAGTAGTAGTAGTAGTATCATCTGTGGCAAGAAAGGTCGTAAAATGGGGCAAGAAAGGTCGTAAAATGGGACAAGAAAGGTCGTAAAATGGGGCAAAACTCAATAAATGTCTCACTTAATAACAGAAATTTTGGATTCAATTGCGATCATAAGTCGAGGACTACCTGTACACAATGGTGCCATAAAGCATCAGACACAAAACTTCAGCTTTAAATAGTTGAATAGCTGCTGGGACATAACTGTTGCCAAATTCACCTGCAATTTTAGTCGTTGTAGTGGATGCTTTTGGGGCCTTTGCTAAAAGTTCTCTTCTATAAATAGATTAGCAGGTAGATATATGTAAATGATATAGGTTTACATGTAGGAGTATGTCAAATAGTAACCAGTGCGGTTTACTGATTCTTATGTTAAACTGAGGTGCCCCAAAGTTTCATGTCCACTCTCATTCATATTCTGAGCCAAGCAGCCTGCCTTGTCAAACCTACATCTTGGGGCTGTTGCTGTAGGTATAAAATGAATAGAAATCCCGTTGTAAACTACCTTAAGCACTTGAAGAAATGTAGCATACCAGTCTCATAATTATTACTATCTTAACTCCCTCTATTCTTGTTCAGAATCATTGCATTTTATTGTTACTATATATTATTTTGTGGTTTGCTAACATTTGTTTGACTGCGAGGGGGGTCAGTGTATATTTTGTCTTTAATGGTTTGATTGGCCTGTAGGGAACACAAAGCATTCTCTTAGAACAGCTGCTAAGCCTAACAACTTTTTCAGAATTCGTTGAAATCAAATCTGTTTATCTTAAATGACCACATAAATCCCATTTCATTTCATGTCCCCAAAGCATTTTGTCTTAATATGTTCCTTTTCCCAAGTGTTCCTCTTTTCTTTTGATCTAGTTTTATCTCAACAGATAATCTACCATGGACAGTCTTAGCAGTTGCTTGAAGGAAACAGTAATTTCTTTTCCCTATAAGGCACATTATACTGCAGTACTACCCTGCACCAGGTATGTTTAATGCTGCACATAGTTGGATAAAAATAGATACAGAAAATAAATTGGAGTTAACGATAGTCTAGAACTCATATAAATTTGGAAAAAGATAGTTGAATACTTGTTTGAATCAAGAACGGACATAGAAATAGAATAAAATAATAAAATTAAAATATTTGGTTCAATGGTACATTAATTTTTGGAAGCCAAACAAAAAATCAGTGATTTCTTGCAAAGGCTTCCCAGTAACTTGATTCAACCACTCTTAGCTAGCTTCTTTCCCTGCCTTTTCCAGTAAGTTATCTTGTCTTTATCTGCACTTATTATTTTCCTCTTATTCATCGGTGACTTGGAAATGATGGCTTACTCTTCTCCAGTTTAAATTCAAATTTTAAACTGCACTCTATAGAGGTCTGCCCCATCTTCATCTGTTTCAACCTCCTACATAGGAAGGAAGGCTGCATAGGACCATGGGCAGCACGGTCTTGTGCTGATTCATCTCTTAGTTTATCTCCTAGCATTGGACTCACTTTTGGGTGGTCTCTGGTGTGGGCAGGATAGCAGTGGTGCATCCATCCTTGTCTTACTTAACCTCTCAGTGGCTTTTGATAACATTAAATATAGTATTCTTCTGGACCGACTCAGAGTATTTGAGGTAAGTGGCAGGGTGTTGTGCTGGTTCACCTCCTTTCTCTGGGGTTTATTCCAGTCAGTGGTGATTGTGGAGGAGAGAATACTACCTTGGCCCCTACTTTTTGGGGTGCTACAGGGGTCAGTGCTCTTTCCCCTCCTTTGTAACATCTACCTGAGACCACTGGGTGAGTTGAACCATCACCATAGGGTGAGTTATTATTAATGTGCTGATGAAAACCAATTGTTCTGCTTTGTCCCTGGCAAATTAAGTGGTGCTGTGGGCATCCTATTCCAGTGTTTGGATGCTGTGAGGAGCTGGATGGGGAACAACAGGCTTCAGATGAACCCTGGCAGGAATGAGTGGCCTTGAGGGATCCTCTGCTTCTAGGGCTGGATGAGGTTGCACTGCCTATTGTGCTGGATGAGGTTGCACTGCCCAAACAGATTATGTGCATAATCTGGGGGTCCACTTGGACTCATAAACCCTGCTCAATTTGTACTGGGCACTATTGCATCCTTTCCTAGATCAAGATGCCTTATTCATGGTCAATCATGCCCTAGTAACTTCCTGGTTGGACTAGCGCAGTGTGTTCTACATGGGACTGCCCTTGAAGAGTACTTGGAAATTTCTGTGGGTACAAAATGCAGCAGCACGGTTATTTCTGTTTTTGGTTAAAAACATGTGAAATCTCTGCTGCATGAGCTGCATTGATTACCAGTTTGTTTCTGGGTCTAATTCAAGGTGCTGGTGTTGACTTTTAAAGCCCTACATGGCATGGGACTGTTATTTGAGGGACCACCTCTCCCGATTTCATCGGTTCATCCCACCAGATCCAACAGAATAGGCATGTTACAGGTTCTGTCAACTGCTAGGGAATTATATTGATCAGGCCTCAAGTGGTGGGCCTTCTCTGCTGTGGCACATTATGGAATTTTCTACTCCCTGAAGTAAGGATGGTCTCATTCCTTCTGAGCTTCTGAACCTGGTTATGCCAATAGACCTGGGGACCTCAAGTGACAAGTGCACTAATAAAATGGCTCCGTTGTTATCAACATTCCTTTGTTTATTATTTTTGCTTTATCTCTGTTCTCATTGCTTTTTACATTTTTTTGATAATTTAATGATTATGGTTTTAGATATTTATTATTTTAGTGTTGTTATATACCATTGAGGGTCACTTGTTTGTGAGATGGCAGCTACCTAAATTAGATAAATAAATAAAGTTTAGATCCATTTTGGCCTGGGCTGGAAGAAAATCTGGACACTTGGCTTGTGCAGAGTAAACCTACACCTATCAGCTGAGATCCTGTGCCTCGAGAAATCAATAGTTCTATGGTCAGGTACATAAGTTACTCACAATTTTATCTGCTGCCAGTTAGTACACAAATGAGGGGAGTGTCAGAAGCAAAGAATCAGGACCACACTTTAACATGCAGTTCTGATTTATTCCCAAGCCTATATACAAAAATCTATTCAAGTAAAGTTCAGTAGGAAATTGGTGCCAGAAAAGGGCCAACGGAATTCAAAAGTGGTTGGAGTTACACCATTTGTAGAATCCCTTTAGGTCAGACACGTCAAACACAAGGCCCGGGGGCCGGATGTGGCCCACGACGTGGTTTCATGTGGCCCGCGAAGCCATCCTGGAAACAGTGAGGGAATGGCCCCCGCTGCCTTGTCCCTGGCCCAGGCCGGCCGGGAGCCAATGTACAATTTTGTGGTGGCCATCTCTGCTGAAACGCATTCAGTCTTAGCTCCACAAGGCCATCTGGAAACAGCAAGGAACCAGCCCCTGCCGCGTCGGCCCCACCCCCTGGGTGCATGCTGGGGAGGTGTCACCCTTTGTGAGGAATGAAGAAATGCACCATCGCCTGGAAGTGGCTTGCAAATGGCCCTCGCCTACTTTACATATCCGGCTTGATGGGCTCCGGGGGAGGAGTTTTGGCAGGCTCTTCCAATGGACCATGCACTTGCCCTGATCCTACCCCCTTCTGCCAGAGATCCTCAGATCTGTCCCACTCCTGCCCAGGCCCCCACAATCACCCTTGACGTGAACGATGTAGAGCTGGCCATGCCCACCCAGTAGGCCACACCCACTCCAGCCATGCCCACCTAGTAGGCCATGCCCACCCTGGCCACACCTACTCGGCCCCCCGAGGACAACCGTAATGCTGATGCGGCCCTCAATGAAATTGAGTTTGACACCCCTGCTTTAGGTGATGATGTGCTTAACTCTGCCCCCCCCCCCCAGCTCTGCCTGCTTTTCTCCTACAGGGAGCAGTATAAAGTGGAAAATAATTCTATTAATGAAACTGAAGATGCTCCAGGAGTCCCTCAAGCCTGTCCTATTACACATTCTCTGTAATTATTGGTGATGGTTCCTGGTACTTGTAGGTCATGGGTGTCAAACCTGATTGCATCGTGGCCCGTATTGTGACGTATCAGGATTTGTTTTGCCCTTGCAGGGCTGTGTGTTTGGTATGCCTGCTGTAGGTGATGCTGGGGGCAGAGGATGCTAGGGATTCCACTGTTTGCTGGCCTAAAATTGTCCCATGTTAAATTTGTCAGAACAGCACACTCCTTAGTCTAATTGCTGGGACATGATGAAGCTTGGCTAGGGGCACCACAAATTATAGCAACATGCAGTTCTGCTGTAAAACAAATAACAGAATATAGGAAAATCTTTGAAAATTGAGTATTTAAACAACAGGCTTACATATACCATTTTATTACCATGCAATCAGGCTTCATAGCTTATTAGATAAAAGCATGTGAAGCTAAGCTAAATGAGACATTATCTGTTGGCAGATCCTGCTGGCAATCACATAAAGTCTTGTTAAACTGCACAATGCATTCTAATTCTGATCAGAGAGAAAAAAGCAAACACCATCTTTATCAGATCATCCTAATACATTCTGTATAATGTGGCTAAAATTTCTTTTCATGGATCTGTACAGAAAAACTGTAAAATATTTCTACTTCTAAGGAACCATAGGGACATATTCATTCTTTATAAGAAATCTGCCTTCTAAGCCCAGAGAAGATATAATATTAAAACATTCTGCAATATTTCAGAACAATAATCCGGTTACAATATTTGACCAGCTCGGTGCAGAAGAGTGGATTACAGAAGATCACTCTGCTAGCCATGTGGATTTCTTCTTTCTGGCTTTCCACACCCAGGAGGATTCTTCGTGTAAGATGACCCAAACTGGATAACAAACAAAGATAGCAAGATATAACTCTACATGTCTAGACCCCCCAACAAATGAATGAGAAATTATAAGGGATAAGGCAAGCCAATTCCTATAGAAGGAATTTTAGGCAGTAAACTAGGAATTAAAAGTAATAATCTAGTTTCCTGTACTTCCAAATGAAGAGCTGTACAATGTCATTGGAACTATCCCCACTACACCAGAACTGTAGTAGGATATAAGGTGAATCTCATATAAAAGCTGGTATTTCTCTTTGGATTTTAAAAGCTTTATAATCTGCTTCCCTTGTATAGAACCAGGCATAACCATTGCTATATCTCTCAGTGGATTCTGAGTTATTTCATGATGTGTGGTTTGCCTACCTGAGCTTGAAAAAACTCCCAAATATTTAAAAAACAACACGTATGACCTTGCATCCACTGATATTCCACTTATGCTTTGTGGGCTTTTTTTTGCAAAGATTATCATCTTGGTTTTATTCTAATTTATTTGCAGAGACCTCACTGTACAAAAAATTGATAGTCTTCAAACTCTCCTTAATCCAATTGTTGAAAGCAATAAGAGTACCATGTCATCCCCTTGTTTCTTTGCAAGTGTGGAAGATACGATGTTCCAAATCTTTTAAATGTGCCACTAGAGGGTTTCCATAAAAATTGAGAAGTGGAACGAGGTACATCTTTTGTTTAACCTCCATCCAAGTGGAAATTGTGATAATTAAATGGCCTATCTCATAATGTTTTTGTCAAGCTAGTCTGCCTGCACTACTGATAAATAGCGGTAAATAGACCTCAGCCAACTGATGAAGCTTGAGCTTGTTCAAACTTTCTTTAAAGCAATAAGATCAAACATAATTTTAATATTTTTTTAACATATAGAATAAATTTGACTTTCCAAGCATATTTTTTAATCAGGTGGCTCTGTACTACTGTAATTTGAGCCCCATTAGATGCCTTTGCACTTAGCAAGAAAATTTTTTTTCCCCTATTCAATAAATTATATTGCCCAACTTCTACCTACAGTTATTACAATATATCACATCTACTCTCCACAGCCACCATTAGGCACTGTGTTCTAGTCAATCCTTTCTCTAAATATTTATGATACAATACAATATGCAAACATTAATCTGAACTGTTTTGGGTAAATTAACAGTCCTGTTTTGTTACAAGTCCAGTGTATAATCTACAGTGCTCTTGCCACACATGTGGAAAAGTTTTCTATCATGATCAGGAGTGTGCATGCAGATGAAATCTAAGCCAGATTTCTTTCCCACAGTATTATTGCTTTGTCTTGTGAGTCATCCCAGTGTGAACGTATTGCCTTTTGAATTTTAACATCTGCTTTATTACAAAGTAAATCTACCTCTTTAAAATGTTAGTTTATTGTATACAGGAAACACAAATAAAAGAACAAAAGGTTATCTCAACAGTCACGGACCAAATAGCTGTTTAAAGCTATTCAGACTTCAGTGTAGTTTGTTTCAAACATGCTTTTTATACACCAAAAAGTTTTTACACGCAGTTTATTTCGCAGACAAAGGACTTGTTTGGGGGAGTGGGGGAGTTATATGTATATAACCAGAAGTGTCATGCTGATATCTGGAGTAATATAGCTTTTTTCTCTTTCAGTTGTGGTTGCTTCTTAGCACTGTAATTAAGTTTGAATAATGCTGCCAAAGTAAATCATGCATTTTGCACAATTACTGCATGGCATGTAAAGGAGGAAATATGATGTGAGCTTTGTTAAACTTACAATACACTTGGCAATCACTTAACTTAATCATCTCCTGAAAAACTGCGAGGTTCTTAAAGATTGTGCCTTCAGCTGCTCCAGAATAAAAAACTGTGCTTTCAAGTTGTGCTTTTATATGTTGATCCATTAGCCATCATAACTTTTTTTTAATCAGTTGCCGGTAATTCACTTTTGAAGAAGACACTAGCCTTTAACAAGGAAACATCCTACATTTACTTCCTCTTCCTGGTTCAGGATCTAAACCAATTATTACTTCTATTTGGGCAGCACTTCGCATGATTGAGACAAAAGACCAAGGGGGACATACATTAAGTGGGAACAAACTGAGGATTTCTTTCTAAGCCGTCTTGTCAACAATCTGTCACACGACTCTATAAAATGTTCCTTTTGCGTGATCAACATGGAGGCACATCAAAATTATTTGCAGCAGCCCTGGGATACACACTATGCCTCCTGTAATGTTTCAGTTTTTTGTTTTGGTGCTTAACACAAGCCATTACCAACCATATCATATAGGAAACTAATATTGGCCACTTTAGGCAGCCAATCTGAGGGCCATGAAGGCAGAAAACTGTTGCCTTTTTAATTTAATCTCTGTTTTTACAGAGATAGAAGAGCTATATACTTCATATGCCTAACTCATTTGGCTGGCTTTGGATACTATGTATTTTTGCACTGGCTGAGTTGAAGGCATAATATATACTGTCCTACTTCAATCAGTCAAATGCCTTGGACTGGCCTTAAACTTCATGGTCTAGAAACCATAGAATAGGACTAAAGAACCCGTCGTCTTCCAGGTGTCACTGAAGTACAACTTCAGCTACACTAGGATGGAGAGGAATATTTGAACACAGAGTTTAGTGACCTCTGGGGAGCTTTGAGACTTTCATCCCTGCCTCATTATGAACATACACTCTGGCATCCAGGATTCTCTAAAATATAAAGTGTTCCTTTCAAATACCATTTTCCCTCTTTTTCTCTCTCTTTTTCTATTTGTCTAAATGATTTATTTCCAGGTACTTAAGTACTTAATACAGACTACGTACAGTATGTAAACTGTACTATTAGGATTAGAAAGTTTAATTTAATTGTCTAGAACTATTTGATCATAATTTTAAAGTGTTAATCCATACACTCTCCTAGCTCTTTAACCTAGTTTAAAATCAACCCACATTAAAAACTGTATATTAGCTTTTGTCATTAACATTTCTTTTTCTCCTTTTATTGTAATGTTATAAATCTTGATGCGTTGTATTATTTCAATGCAGATTTCCACACAGTATTGTTAATATGATTAAAAATGATTAGCTTTCTATTTTATTTTATTTTTTAGAAAACCTAAAGTACTGAAAATTAAAAAAGAGCAAACACCATTTTCTTGAGAGAAGGAGAGGAGAAGAGGAGGGAGAGGGAGACAGGGCGAGGGAGAGAGAGAAAGAGAAAGAGATGGAGGGAGAAAGAGAAAGAGGGGGAGAACTAAAATAGGAGGAAAAGGGGGAAAGAAGGACTGTGGGAATGGAGAGACTCCCAACTATCCAGTCCCACCCTGCAGTTTTTCCTGACGGCCTTTGCTTGTGCATCTATAGGAATGGAATTAATGCCACCTTCATCAGAACAGTAATATCAGAAGGGAACAAAATAAAGAGAGAGAAGAGGAAAACGTGAGTGAGCTCAGGTTAATGTACATTTTTGCTTGCCTGAAAGTAAATCGATAAATACTTGCCTAGATCAATTTTCTGTCCTATCTATGCAACACAGAGAGGAAATGCAACAAAGGAATCATTCATAACCCCAACAAGCACATATGAAACTGGCATTTAGATTATTACTTGAACCGCTACAGGGTATGGACTGACTAGCATTTTTTAAGGGAGGGGTGAGTTCAAGTTAAATGCATATGTGCAGCCTATCAAGGGGCAGGTTATATTTATATATATATATTCTGTAAAGAAACACATTGTTCGAATAAACACCATAAATAAACTATTCATGGGAAAGGCACACCATCAGAAGTTGTTCGCTACGGTCACTGATACAAAATGGATGGTGGATGCAAAGACAGTTTATCCCGAGAAGCGCAAGTATAGAAGCAGCTTGTCAAAAACAGCCGACCTTTTGGCCTTTGAGGCAGCATTTGAAGCTGAAGCAGCAGCGCTTTCTGTGGGAAGCATTGTGCTTCCTTTTATCACACTTTCCAGGAAAAGCTTTATACAGGTCACACTCTTTATCTGTCCAGCTCAGAACTGTCTGCAGAATTACTCTCCTAAGTCTGAGGCAGAAGTCTTTCACTGCCTATTCCAAAACCCGTTTGATTGGAAATGCCAAGGATTCTAAAGTACAGGAGATGTTGTACATGCAAAGTACATCCTCAAAGCTACAGCCATCACTTTCTTGCTTAATATTTCACACTGAACTTGGATGGCTTGGATAGCTGGTTATGTGGATCATCATCCATGGCTGCCAGCAAACTAGGGTCACTACCTGCTACCAGTGGGATCTAGTTCTCATTGGGATACCATACTTCATTTTTTTGGCCTGATATTTCATATGGTCTACACATGTTTTAGCTCCCTAGAGCAGGGCTCCCCAACCCCTGGGCCATGGTCCACTACCAGGCCTTGAGCCCTTCAGAACTGGGCCACAGAAGTGGCGGGTGAACGCACAAGCAGTGGACAAGCACATGCACACACGCTCTCTTTGCATGAGTGCTCACTGCTCATGCAAATGGAGTTGCACATGCGTGTACATGCCTGCTGCTCGCACAACCTATCCACTCTCCCCCTCACTGGCCAGTCTGCAAAGCCACAAATGTTGGGGTATTCTGCCCTACAGCACTATTAATCACTGTTGTTTTGAATCATAGTAAAATATTAAATGGGTGGCTAAAAGTTCCCAGCATTATGCTCAGAGTAAAGGCTGGGCTTGCTAAAATAAAAATCTTGCCTTTAGCCACAACCAGCTTTATCCATCAGTATAAGTGAGCCATCAGATGCACAAACAACTAAAATAAGTGTCCGTGGTCCTAGATACTCCTTGAATGCTATAGGAAGTTTTTGTTTAGCAATCACAATTGGGACTAGCAACTCGGTCATTAAGCAAAGCGGTTGCTAAGTGCCTCTACTTAACCATCTTACTTCAGCTTTCCTTTGCTTTGCAGATCTGCGAAGGTTGTACATGTGAGAATTGGTCTCAAAATTAGTTTTTCATCACCATCGTAAGTGCAAATGGTCACTAAACAAGGAGTTGCTAAATGCTTGTGTTTCTAAACACGTTTTCGATATTGTATTACTTTTGCTTCAATATTCAACTCTTAATAACTACCTCAATGCTTTTCCACACTGCTGCAATTAACTATTCAGATGAGGAAAGCAAAAAGAGATGGACTGATGACTTATCATTGCTGCCATCAATGGCTCTTGCTGTTCTTCCTAGACAACTGGCTATCTCCTACCTATCAGCAAGCATGTGGATTTGATGGAAACAGTTTATTGATTTAGCCCAATCCTCAATTTGACTCACTGTGGAAACTGTTCTTATGAACAGATATGTTCTTTATATAATTCATATATATATATATATATATAATTTTATATATATATAATTTATATAATTCTCTCTCTCTCTCTCTCTCTCTCTCTGTGTGTGTGTGTGTGTGTGTGTATTGTCATGCACTGGTGAAATCAGGTGATTCAGGCAGTTCAAATGAGTATAAAGATTTATCGCAAGCCTAAACTCTCTATAGAATCTGAGCTATTAACGGTCAAGGGAAATTACAAGGAGTTAAGAAAGGCATTCAAGGTGGGCTGAACTTAGATCTCTTGCAGGCGCACAGGGACTCGTAACTTATGATGTGTTTGACCCCTCCTTCGGGCTCAACCTAGTCATCTCCTACATGTATACACACAAATACACACACACATACACACACACATATAAACATAATCTGCAAATGAAACAAGATGAATTAGCCTTTTAAACCTCAGACAAGGTGTTTATGTGTAGATATAGTGCCCATCACATTTTTATTGTATTGTTAGTCACTCTACATAAACAGAAAGGGAAGGGGTGGGGTAATCTATTTCTTTCTAAGGAACTTTTAAAAAAAAAGCTTGTCTGTATTTTTATGAAATACCTAAGAGTGTTCATGCTTTACTCTACCCCCCTTCATTGTAAGGTTCCCCAACATCAATTTAAAGAGAACACTGAAAATAAAGACATAAATAAGTTGTAGAAAGATTTTATCTTCTGACTTTCACCTCTAAATCTTATAAAGAGGTGTTTCATCTTTCCTCTAAGGTGTTTGCTTCTCAGCTTCTTAATATGTGGATGCAAAAACAAATATTTTTCTTGCTGTATGAAGTTGGTTGCAAGTTCAGTCTGTGTACTTTATAAGCAATTGCTTTGAACTGTGAAATGTGGCAGGGATGGAAATATTTGAAAAGTTAGCCCTTTTTCTTGCCAATAAAATTATCATTAATTTATTTCAACTATTTTTTTAAAAAAAGGAATCACTGATTTGTTTTTTCCCATATTGCCAACTTAGGTCATATTTTATACACAACTTGCTTATGAAAATATAATTCAAATGGAAACAGTCCAGGAGATATGCCCAAAGCAAAGAATAAATCATTGCTAACATGGATTTACAAACCTAACACATCCAGCTCATCTTTACAAGTATCTGGTTGTTAAATGTTAATGTATGGAAATGATTAGGGTCTTACTTCATCTGTACACAAAGCAAACTTACCAGTGTTACTTATATGAAACAAATAGACTGTAACCTGAGTATACCGAGTTATAAATTTGTTGCGACAAAATAAGTTTAATATGAAATGTCTAATAATTCATAGATCTTAAGTAGCTGAACAGCTAAACTGAAGAAGTCCAAGCCCTGATTAAACTGTTTAGCTATTTCAACTATATTTATTGTGATCGTAATATTTGCCTTGGCAGAAATCTTATTAATAATGGAATACCTTCTCATCTTCAGCTCAGGGGCTGTGGGATGAAGTTCCTGATCTTGACATCTATATTAATTATTAGTGTAGTCTGGAAAACAGCCTGCCTATAATGTTATTGTTATAACTACCATCTGTATACAAATAGTGGACAGAATCATGAAGCACTTTGACTTGGAAGTCGGTTGCATCAGTGGGGTTTACTAACATATTTTAGAATGTAGCATCAAGGTGTTGTCTTGTCGGTCCCAATTCAGGCTCAGAGCTAATGTATCAACCTGGGGAATACTGTTTTCCATCACTAGATCTCTTTCCTTCCTTTGAACTTTAACTGGTAGTGTCGGTGACAATGAGATGGGCTTCTTGAGGTACGACAATATGAGATGACGCATGTGTCAGGAGCTCTAAAACTATTAACAAGATTAACAAAGTGTTGTTCAGAATCCCCGAAACTGGAGATTCCAAGATGTTGTAACACAGTCAAGACAATCAGCTGCAAAACAAGCAGATGGAAAGCATTTTCAGTCAATATATCTTCTTAGGCATGATCCCCATCCTTCTGCCCTGTTAGAGAGAGAGAAAAGATTTTCTCCTATTGTAAGAAAGACTGAAGCAGAGTATCAGGGAAAGGTGAAAAGTATTGCTGCTCTCCTAAGCCTTGATTTAAGGCTATAATCAATTTTTTTTGTGTCTTTTACTTGTCACTAAGGCATACAGGCTGTGGAAATAGCCTGTCTCATGAAGCAGAACTAGTGATGAAGATAACAGATAAAGACATCACCCAGGAATACTAGTAGCAATTGCAACTACCAAACCGCTACATCAAGATATTAAAGTGAAGCTAGGTTGTGTAGATTCCCAATCTGAAAAAGGTTAGAGGATGCTGATACCAACAATAACAATAACAATAATAGAGTTGGAAGGGACCTTAGAGGTATTCTAGTCCAACCCCCTGCTCAGGCAGGAAACTCTATACCATTTCAGACAAGTGGTTGTCCGGTCTCTTCTTAAAACTTCCAGTATTGGAGCATTCACAACTTCTGGAGGCAAGTTGTTCCACTGATTAATAATAATAATAATAATAATAATAATAATAATAATAATAATAATAATAATAATAATAATAATAATAATAATATTTTATTTTGCGGTCACAGACCAAAATGCAAGTACAAAAAAAAAAAAGACACAAGAAAAATATATTCACAAACAATTAAACACCAGAAGCCTTGGCTAAAGGGAATTACAACGTTCTCCTCTAATAGTTACAGCTCTTAAAAGAAATTTAGAAACCTGAGAAGTAATATAGGGGGAGCCATCCCCTAGACAATATAAGACCAAATTACTAACATTGGGACCATAGGGATCAATTCCAAGGAGAGACAATAATTTAATTCTGCCTGTGTTATACATAGGGCAGTGTCCACTGATTAATTGTTCTTACTGTCAGGAAATGTCTCCCTAGTTCTAGGTTGCTTCTCTCCTTGATTAGTTTCCATCCGTTGCTTCTTGTCCTGCCTTCAGATGCTTTGGAGAATAGCTCGACTCCCTCTTCTGTGTAGCAGCCCCTGAGATATTGGAACACTGCTATCATGTCCCCCCTTATCCTTCTCTTCATTATATGCTTTAGCTTCCAGTCCCCTAATCATCTTTGTTGCTCTTCTCTGTACTCTTTCTAGAGTCTCAACATCTTTTTTACATTGTGGTGACCAAAACTGGATGCAGTATTCCAAGTGTGGCTTTACCAAGGCATTGTATTAATACTTCACGTGATCTTGAGTCTATCCCTCTGTAAATGCAGCCTAGCACTGTGTTGGCTTTCTTGGCAGCTGCAGCACACTGCTGGCTTATATTTAAGTGATTGTCCACTAGGACTCCAAGATCCCTCTCACAGTTACTACTATTGAGCGAGGTACCACCTATACCGTACCTGTACATTTGGTTTTTCTTGCCTGACTTTTTTCATCACTGAATTTCAGTTTGTCAGATAGCGCCCAATCTGAGTATCAATTTTATAGGACAAATGTCTGCTATGGCAGAGATCCCACCTCTTCAGAGATGCTTTCAATATATGAATAGGATT
>NW_015387871.1:0-1155 GCF_001527695.2 Protobothrops mucrosquamatus
GAAGAGAAGGATAAGGGGGGACATGATAGCAGTGTTCCAGTATCTCAGGGGCTGCCCCAAAGAAGAGGGAGTCAAGCTATTCTCCAAAGCGCCTGAAGGCAGGACAGGAAACAAATAGATGGAAACTAATCAAGGAGAGAAGCAACCTAGAACTAAGGAGAAACTTCCTGACAGTTAGAACAATTAACCAGTGGAACAATCTGCCTCCAGAAGCGGTGAATGCTCCAACACTGGAAGTTTTAAAGAAGAGACTGGACAGCCATTTGTCTGAAATGGTATAGGGTTTCCTGCCTGAGCAGGGGGTTGGACTAGATGACCTCCAAGGTCCCTTCCAACTTTATGATGATGATGATGATGATGATGATGCACCTGACAGGTGCAGCTATCTCTGCAAGCTTGGAACCAATTCTCTACTTCTTCCAACCTGCTTCACAAAATTGGTATTGCATTGGTCTCAACAGTAGGGCAGACCCTGTTGAGGAATGGTCTGGGGTGGTGGAAATGGAAGCCTACCAGCATTTGAATCTTGACCTGTTTCTCATCGCTCTTATCCAATATGTTCACGGGATTGTGTGGATTTGTGTGCGAGTCATATTTCTTAAAGGAAGCAGTAGGAAAAAAAAAGAGGAGGGTGTGTGTGAAGACTCTTTGTCCTCCATTTCAGAAACTGGACAGTGTAACCTCTTATAGGTTAGACGAAAGAACTAATGCAATTATTCCACTCATTCATGCAAGACCAAGCTCATGTTCCAAATTAGAGGTGACTTGTTACGAGAGACAGTTGGTCTTAATGGCTCATTTTTCACCCGGTGTCAGAGATTGCTCTTTTATTCCTATCCTCTACTGGTGATTAGAGGTTAACAAAGCTTGCAAGCCTTCTCCCTTATGAACACTTGAGAAACGCTCTTGATGGAGAAAAAAGGTGGCATTTTGATCTCTAAACTGGGAAGCAATTTAAAAAAAAAAAAAAACCAAGGAAGGCCATCTCAAATCACTTCTGGGAAAGTGAAATGCGTCCTTGTAAGTCCCTAGGAGTCAGGCTCGGTTCGAGGGGTACCTTATTTTGGTGGCAGCTGGTGACTTTGACTGATATTGAAGCATAAAGCAGTGTTGGACCTGGGGAGCAGAAAGGGGAGGCTTGTGCATTCAGACAGA
>NW_015387871.1:3348-6732 GCF_001527695.2 Protobothrops mucrosquamatus
TCTCTCTCTCTCTCTCTCTCTCTCCAAACTTTACAAATTTGTACAAATGTACAAACATTGTACATTTTCAATATTTACATTTACACCACACACATGTATGTCTCTCTCTCTCTGTGTGTGTATATATGTGTGTGTGTGTGTGTGTGTGTAAAAATGTGTGTCTGTATTTACAGACTTTAAAGTACATGCATTCATCTATTGCTTTTTGCAGGGAATTCATATTCATGTTTAGATGAACAATTATTTAACTGTTGTAAGCTTACCATGAGGTAAGATGGATAGCTGAAAAATAAAATAATAAATAAAGTAAAATAAGAATGATATGCCTACATGTTTCTTTCAGGGAAGAGGTTAGGAAAATCAAGGGATGAACTCAATATTTTGTATGGGAGACTCTATCTTAGGAGAAATTTGGGACAAAATTATTTACGGAGTATCTCCCAGGTTAAATTTCCAGCGCAAATTCCATTCTACTTCATGATAAAGTTGTGCTCGATGAAGGATAAGATAAATTCCTGGTGAAGAAGCCTATTGACAGTCAGAATGATAGATCAATTTGGAACATCTATTGCTGAAGACTAACATCAGTCTTGCTTCTGAGATCCATGGAGGCGTTTGCCCAGCCATCATGCAAGATGCTGGTCTGGCCATAGAGTCCATTCCTCTGACCCAGAAGGTACCTCATGGTCTTTGATCTTTGGCTTAGCTGGCGATAAATCTACCTGTATTGCAGTAGAGTGCCCTTCTGAAGGACAGCCCAGTTAGCATGATAAGACACGTAAATGCTGGGAATTTGTACAGGATGCAGAACGAATACATCAGGTGCCTTGGTGGACAAGAAAAATAGCCAGATTAGAAGAACGAATGTGACAGCTTGTGAATCAAGGTGAATTCTCATCAGGGTCCTTGCAAACATGGTTGAAGTTTAACTTCCACTGCTGACAATTATGCCCAATTCTCTTTTGAAATCCTTTCATCATTTTAATGGGTCCTAATGGAAGGAAAGAGGCTTTTTTTTTTTTACTATGAACTTACAGTACACTCATGGGAAACAGAACGATGAAAAAAGCTAGAGGACAGTTTGAAAACTCTGTTTGGGAACCTGGGTCTCGTGAAGAGGATTTATGTGCTCTGATCAGAAAGCAAGCTGCTTTGATGATAAATGACCTTGGCAAAATGTGACATTAAATGGAGGTCCTTGGAGCCTAGGAATGTTTGATGGCCCAAAAAATTGTTGTTTCTCACTACTCTGTGTAGAGAGGAACTGATGAAACTGCATTATCACTTGTTCCTGCCACTTTTATCCTTGGACGCCCCTCCCATGCACCACCCACATGAGAGAAAAGAATAATAGGCCTTCTTCTGATCTAGGACAAGGGAGTCCATCCAGTTTAGCAATCAACTTACATCAGCCTGTCCCATTAGTTCTGTTTGGTAAAATAAAATAGGCTTTCAATCGTCTATGGAGATTCCCAGTCATACAGGTATAATAATAATAATAATAATAATAATAATAATAATAATAATAATAATAATAATAATAATAATAATAATAATAATAATAATAATAATAATAATAATAATAATAAAGTTGGAAGGGACCTTGGAGGTCATCTGATCCAACCCCCTGCTCAGGCAGGAAACCATATACCATTTCAGACAAATGGCTGTCCAGTCTCTTCTTAAAAACTTCCAGTATTGGAGCATTCACAGCTTCTGGAGGCAGGTTGTTAATAATAATAATAATAAAGTTGGAAGGGACCTTGGAGGTCATCTAGTCCAACCCCCTGCTCAGGTAGGTAACCCTAAACCATTTCAGACAAATGGCTGTCCAGTCTCTTCTTAAAAACTTCCAGTGTTGGAGCACTCACCGCTTCTGGAGGCAGGTTGTTCCACTGGTTAATTGTTCTAACTGTCAGGAAATTTCTCCTTAGTTCTAGGTTGCTTCTCTCCTTGATTAGTTTCCATCCGTTGCTTCTTGTCCTGCCTTCAGGCGCCTGGAAGTTTTAAGAAGAGACTGGACAGCCATTTGTCTGAAATGGTATAGGGTTTCCTGCCTAAGCAGGGGGTTGGATTCGATGACCTCCAAGGTCCCTTCCAACTTGATGATGATGATGATGATGATGATGATGATGATGATGATGATGATGATGATGATGGATGTCCGATAACAGGGCTGGTACCTTGGCAAGCCAAACTATATTACCCTGCAATAGCATTGCGATCTCCTGGCTACTGTAACAACGCCATACACTAATAATAATAAAATAATAACATAATAGTTTTAGCTACAAATGCTGCTCCAGGATCTGCAATTGGTAAGCATCAGACTAGATATGACTCAACAGGTGCCCAATGGAAGTATTTTTTCAGCCAGGCTTCGCTTCCCAAACTCTACTTTTAACAGAAACAGACTGAAGACTCCTACTTCTATCTGCCTGAATTAGAGCAATATTTAGAGGGTGAAATTATCTCTTTCCTGTAGGATGGGCTTAATGAGTCCCTTGAAAGATGTTCTTTTCTTGCGGCATACATATGGATGGCAATATTCATTTATTTGAAGGAGGAGTTCCACTTTTGAGCTAATGTAGCACTTATTAAAGAGGATTAGGGAAATTAATAAGACCCAGTAGCTTCAGAGAAGGGTTTGAGCAATGATACTAAATAGATTGAGGAGTAGGAAACCCGCTGGAATGAATTCTTTCTTTGTGCTGTGGTGATTCCCCCCCCGCTAATTTAAGCTCCTACTTTTTAGAAGTTGGCAGTTGAGTAAATCTATATGAATATTTTTGTTATCAGGATGTACTTATACATTTGCAATGTCCTTATGTAGAGTAGCAACCTTGTGTAAAAACAGGGCAGTCACTGACTCAAATTGCTTCCTTACATATGAATGGAATGGAAGACGACATTAGGGTGACTCAAAATTGACCAAAACCAAGCAAGCATTTACTTTCAATATTGAATAGCCTCTACTTCTTGAAGGACATGCAAAGAAAAATTGCATGTATATGGAATGAATGACCAATATGTCCTTCCTTCCTTCCTTCCTCTCTCCCTCTCCTTCCTTCCTCCCTCCCTCCCTCTCTCTCTCTCTCTCCCCTCTCCTTCCTTCCTTCCTTCCTTCCTTCCTTCCTTCCTTCCTTCCTTCTTTCCTTCCTTCCTTCCTTCCTCCCTCTCCTTCCTTCCTTCCTCCCTCCCTCCCTCTTTCCCTCTCCTTCCTTCCTTCCTCCCTTTCTCTCTCTCTCTCCCTCCTTCCCTCCCTCCCCTTCCTTCCTTCCTTCCTTCCTTCTTTCCTTCCTTCTTTCCTTCCTTCCTCCCTCTCCTTCCTTCCTTCCTTCCTTCCTTCCTTCCTTCCTCCCTCCCTCCCTCCCTCCCTCTTTC
>NW_015387871.1:7286-10730 GCF_001527695.2 Protobothrops mucrosquamatus
CCTCCCTCCCTCCCTCCCTCCCTTCATTTCAGGGCATTATTATCATTTTGAAGCTGAAAAATGCAGGGTTATCCTAAAAGATACTTACCACAATTAGAAAAATAAAGATTTTACCACTCCAGCTCAAAACTCAGAGAAAAAAAAACACCCCAAAGTCCCCAGCAACCAAAATATATTAATGAATCGTGCTCGTCATTGTTTCCTTCTGTGTTAAGAAAAAAAGAAGATTTGAACAAGGCTGTAGCGATTTCTCCTATCCGTAGCCATCACATCAATGATTACTTTTGCCTTACTTCTACTTGCAAATTTAGCTTCTAGGGACTTTATTATATGAAAGAGAGCAAAGGGCATTGTAGGAAAAAAAAAAAAGAAATTAAACAACCAGAAAGAAATATAGGCAAGCAAAAAAAAACACAACCACCCCTGAATTCAGTTGCCTCTTGATGAACAATAGAGTGAAGCATTCAAGAATTGAATTGGGGCTTCTTACTTTTCTAATCTTTGAACTGCTGTGAGGATCAATGAGAGAGTACAGATAGACAGTTGTTTAGTGAGTTTTGCCCCCATTTTATGATCTTTCTTGCCAAGGTTGTTGAGTGAATCATTGCAGTTGTTAAGTTAGTGACACGGTTGTTAAGGGAATGCAGCTTCCCCATTGACTTTTGCTTGTCAAAAGATCGCAAAAGGGGATCACGTGACCCCCGGACACTGTAACTGTCATACATACGAATCAGTTGCCAAGCGTCTGAATTTTGATCATGTGACCATGGGGATGTTGCAAAGGTCGTAAGTGTGAAAACCAGTCGTAAGTCACTTTTTCTGTACCGTTGTAACTTTGAACGGCCACTAAATGAACTGTGGTAAGTTGAGGACTACCTGTAGTAGGAAAACTATCAAACGGTTCATATATTATTGTAAGGCCTAGTGTTTTGTTTGATCTGGGCATATTTGTACTGTATAAACTGAGCTACTAGAAATCCTAGCTGATGACTTTAAGGAGATAAGATGACCATACAGCCAATTCTGCTTCATTCATTAGTTCCTGGTTAAACAGCTTATGTCTTAGCAGGATGTCTGAATCATAGAACATAGAATAATAGAATTGGAAGGGACCTTGGCTGTCTTCTACTCCAGCCTCCTGCTAAGCAAGAGACACTATATCATTTCAGACTACATCAATAGTTGTCCAGTCTCTTTTTGAAAGCCTTCAGTGATGGAGCACCCAGAACTTCTGAAGGCAATTGGTTGATTTCTCTTTCTTCTTAGTTCTAGGTTGCTTCTCTCCCTGGTTATTTTCCATCCATTGTTTCTTCTCTTGTCTTTTAATGTTTTGGAAAACACTCTTCTTTGAAGGAGCCCCTCAAATATTGGAACACTGCTATCATGTCACCCCAGTCCTTCTTTTCATTAGACTAGACATAACCCAATTCCATCAGCCGTTCTTTATATGTTTTAGCCTCCAGTCGTCTAATCATCTTTGTTGCTCTTCTCTGTACTCTTTCCAGAGTCTCAATATCTTTTTTGCATTCTGTTGATCCACAATACAATTTCAATTTCACCGTACAATTTCAACATCTTTTTTTTTTTTTGCATTGTGGTGATATACCCAATACAGTACAATCCAGCATATGTGTCTGTGTCCTTAAGCAACTTGGAGAAAGGTAGGATATAAATAGAGTAGATACACCTGGCTGCAGTTTCTTGTGCATTCTCCATCTTTGATGGATGTCTGAATGAGAATGCAGGCCTAAGCAGCCAGGTGTCCTCCAGATGCCTTCAGACAACTAATGATGAATAATAATAATAATAATAATAATAATAATAATAATAATAAAGTTGGAAGGGACCTTGGAGGTCATCTAGTCCAACCCCCTGCTCAGGCAGGAAACCCTATACCATTTCAGACAAATGGTTGTCTAATTTCTTCTTAAAAACTTCCAGTGTTGGAGCATTCACCACTTCTGGAGGCAGGTTGTTCCACTGGTTAATTGTTCTAACTGTCAGGAAGTTTCTCCTTATTTCTAAGTTTGCTTCTCTCCTTGATTAGCTTCCATCCGTTGCTTCTTGTCCTGCCTTCAGGTGCTTTGGAGAATAGCTTGACTCCCTCTTCTTTGGGGCAGCCCCTGAGATACTGGAACACTGCTATCATGTCCCCCCTCGTCTTTCTCTTCATTAAACTAGACATACCCAATTCCTGCAACTGTCCTTCATATGTTTTAGCCTCCAGTCCCCTAATCATCTTTGTTGCTCTTCTCTGCACTCTTTCTAGGGTCTCAACATCTTTTTTACATCATGGTGACCAATGATGATGATGATAATAATAATAATAACAACAACAATAATAATAATAATAACTTTATTGTCACTTTGAATGTACACCAATCGGCATACATCAAAATGAAATTTCGTTGCATACAGCTCTCAAAGGGTCACCACCTCCGATATACACTCCTTGTTCATGGCCAGCTCAAATTTCGGAACATCCATTTTAGTCTTTAGGGAGCGAACGATGGCAAACAGGACAGATGGAAACGGTATTCCTGCACGACAACCTCACCTCCTTTTCTTTTTCTGATCCTGACTCTTCCACTTTTTCCTTAAAGAGGCCTCGCTCCTTTTCGCCCCTGGAGCATGCTACCCACCCATCAGCAAAACCAACAGTTTGAGATTGAGTGTTGAAGGTCGAGTCACTTGGAGGGCACCAGGTGACCTACTCCAGAGATGGATTTTCATCTAAAAGTCTCCTTCCTTCATCCAACTTCGCTGCCTGAGGATCTTGTTGATCGGTCAAATGCATCAATTGAAAAAAGCCACTTTGCCATCTGATTCCCTGGAGACCTGTGTCATCCCTTCCGCTTTAAGTTTTTGCTAGTGGCTTTGCCTTCCAGTAAGATGCTTTATCAGTATCGTTATTTAATTTGACGGTGGTGGTGATGGGGGGGGGGGGCTAAAGTACTATTGATTATTCCGCCAATATAAAAATAACTTAAGCTGCTAACAATGCATGCTTCCAGCCATAAAAAAGAGGGATGCATAATTCATGATCTGGAATCTTCAACATCAGCCCAAATGTTTAGAAGGTTCGGGTTTCTAAAGTCATTATGGGAAGGCAATTGCTTGGGAATGAATTGCACGCTTCAAACTGGCCAGGAAATTTACAATCTGGAGATTCTTCATGCATAGTATTCCCTCCTCAGAGCTTTGAAGATAGGATTTGGAACCAGAGTTACACTTTCAACTAGGAAGAGCGTGAAAGTAAACTTCAACCAACTTCCTGGAATCACAATTGGCATCAGCTGATGAGCAGGATGGCTGTTTTAGCCCCGAGGGTATATTATCTCAGTCCCCTGCTAGGGTTAAGGAAAGGAGATAAAACATTTTCTTTCTTTCTTTCTTTCTTTCTTTCTTTCTTTCTTTCTTTCTTTCTTTCTTTCTTTCTTTCTT
>NW_015387871.1:11172-15197 GCF_001527695.2 Protobothrops mucrosquamatus
CTTTCTTTCTTTCTTTCTTTCTTTCTTTCTTTCAATTTTATTCTGAGGAGTTCAAAGGAATTGGGAAAGTGGCAATGAGGTATCCAAGAGAGGTGATAAGGAAGGTGAGAAAGATCAAGATGATGGTGAATTAAAAGTGATTTGGGACATTTTAAAAAAATCAAATAAAAGCACAGAACTCTGTTAGAAAGACGGGTGATTCAAGATGGAGAAAGCGTCATGTGGAATTGGGATTGTTAATTTCTAAAATTTGAGGTTGGAGACCGTTCCTCTGCATTTTCATAGCATGGTAAGGAATGATGGGATGTAGACATGGTTAATTAATCGGAACACAGCTGGAAGGGACCTGAGAAGTCTTCTATTAACCTAGTGTTTCTCAACCTTGACAATGTTAAGGCATGTGGACTTCATCTCCCAGAATTCCATAGCCAACAATGCTGGCTGTGGAATTCTGGGAGTTGAAGTCCACATGCCTTAAAATTGTCAAGGTTGAGAAACACTGTGTTAACCGCTTAGAGAGGACTGTAAAGCACTGTGAAGTGGTATATAAGTCTTAGTTCTATTGCTATTCTAGAGAGTCTGATCATTGGTCCATCTGCTGCAGTGTTCCTAATGTTCTCTAGCTTTTCATCATCAGCTGGGATATTGCAGTTTTTTAATCTGACGTCTCTTGTGGAAGGTAGGATGGTAGACCAGTTAGAACCTCTGCTTGATCTGGCAGGGCTCTTTTGCAGGAATGTGACTCTTGTTGACTTCATGAACAAATCCATGAAGTTTCATTGCCTATAGAATAGAGCTGGTTTGGCCATTCCTTTCTTTGAGGATGGTCTTTTCCAGTCTAGTCTGTTAGCAGCTTGGATATTAACCTGGTGGTGCTCCATACAAGGACACACTAGACCTAATCCTGCTTCAGCCTGAGGTTAGCCTTGTGTACATTGTGCCAAGCCCTATTAAGCAGAGGGGCATCAGTGGGCGCCCACTGCCTGTGTCTCCATCCCCCCTTTGTGCCAGGATTGTATTGAGCGGGCAGTCCTTAAATATGATAAATAAAAATAGAGATGCAGTCCAAACTGAAATTGGACCATGCTTGCAAGTCAAGTATCTCTCCTTCTCCTTCTCCTTCTCCCTCCCTCCCTCTTTCCTTTCTCCTTCCTTCCTTCCCTTCCTTCCTTCCTCCCTCCCTCTCTTCCTCTTTTTGTAAGCTATAATCAGCAAGGCTCTGGGTGGTCAACCATAAAATGAGACAACTAAGAAGAAAATACACATACATAACCAAATAACCAAAATATTGACCTGTGTAGAACCACATTAGAATAATACAGCTTTTCCCATGCTGCAGAACGCAAGGAAAGTAGGATCATGTTTGAAAACCACCATGGAGAAAGAAGATCTATCACTTAGTCCATGTCAAGGGAAGAAGGACCCACAACATAATCCCTCTGGATGTTCAGGCCAGATAAGCAGATTTAGGTCTTCCAAGGTGATGCCAAACGTGGGTTTTAAGTTATTTTTCAGAACAAATAAGTAGCCAAGATATTGATCAGCATGAGACCTCTAGTTTATGAACAGTCCCCCTTGTGATCTAAAAACTGCAGAGGAAGAGTTGTAATCCTCGAAGGCTGAAAGAAAACAGCTTCAAAACAAACCACAGACTTCTCTCATTGAAAACCTGCCTGCTTTTCTTACACAAGAACTGCAGAGTTAAAGCGTAGTAAATAGCTAAGTTTCCCTTTGTCAAATGTTATTTGGGGAGACACATTCAGTTGTTGAGGCCAGAAGGTTAATGAGGTCTTCCTTGCTTCACAGAGCCTTGATTTATTTCTCATTCTTTCTACTTGGTATTAAGACACCATCTCTTCTGAATCTGCTCCCCTCCAAACATATTAATCAATACAATGTTTAATCTTCAGCTTTCTCATACTGCTGGATAGAGAACGTGATAATAAACACCTCATGATTCTAGCTAGTGAAGTTCCCCTTCTTGTATCAACTTTGCAGTTGTGAAATCACTTCCCTTGTTAAATCATCTCTCTCTCTCTCTCTCTCTCTCTCTCTCTCTCTCTCTCTCTCTCTCTCTCTCTCTCTCTCTGTCTGTCTGTCTGTCTGTCTGTCTGTCTGTCTGTCTATCTATCTATCTATCTATCTACCTACCTACCTACCTACCTACCTACCTACCTATCTATCTTATATCTATTTATCTTATATCTATCTATCTATCTATATCTGTCTGTCTGTCTGTCTGTCTGTCTACCTACCTACCTACCTACCTACCTACCTACCTACCTACCTACCTACCTACCTACCTACCTACCTATCTATCTATCTATCTATCTATCTATCTATCTATCTATCTATCTATCTATCTATCTCTTTCTCTATCTCTATCTCTATCTCAATATATAGCACCACTCCTGCATACACAAAAGTTTAAATAGGTTCAGGAACAGCATTCTAAAAAGGAATGACCAATGCTTGCCCAGATACATCGGTACTTTTCTAGTTTTCCAGGTGCTTCTTTTTGTCTTTTGTTGCCCTGCTAGTGTCATTTTCTCTATGTTCATCTTTTTTCAGTCCTGCTAATTCCTAATTCTATTACCAAATTAAAGGAGAGATGTACAGATGTTTCATTATGGATTAGGCTGTAAGTACAGTCTACATTTTTAGACAAAACACTAATTGCTAGGTCTAGAATCCTCCTCCTCCTCCTCCACCTCCCCCCCTTGTTTATTGAATTTATATGCCACCAAATCCAAACAGACTTATGGAAGTATACAGAGATCATGGATTGTTCAATCATGCACTGATAAACGTGAGTTGGCTGTATTCTCATACAATAGAATAACAAATTAGAAACACTTTAACAAAGCTTCACTTCAAAGTTTGCCCATCTGAATTATTTCTCTGCAAAAAACATACACCAGTAAGACCACAGGCTGTGTTACCTTTTGTCAAATGTGATCTCCATATGTATGGGAAATTCATCCCCCAGAATTCCATCTAATGTGGCCACTGGTCAGTGGGACGAACAGCCCCACAACACTGAGATTCCTGATAGAATTCTCCTTCTACTTTCTAGGTAGAAAGGCTTCAATGTAGATAAAGATTCACCCAATTCAGAATACAGAAGAACAGAATTGGAAGGGACCTTGGAGGTCTTCTATTCTGACCCCCTGCTCAACAAGGAGACCCTGTACCATGCCAGACAAATAGCTGTCCAGTCTCTTCTTGAAAACTTCCAGCGATGAAGCACCCACAACTTAGAGAGACAAGCTGTTCCATTGGTTGATAGTTTTCACTGCCAGGAAATTCCTCCTTAGTTCTAAATTGGCTCTCCCTCTGATGGCTTCCATTTATTTCTTCTCGTCCTGCTCTCAGGTTCTATGAAGAATAAATTGAGGCCCTCTTCCCCGTGACAGCCCTTCAAGTGTTGGAAAATTGCTGTCATGTCTCCTCCGAGCCTTCTCTTCATTAGGCTAAACATTCCGAGTACCCTTAGCCATCATTTATCCCTTAGCCATCATTTGCAGCATTTCTTCCGTGCTCAGTTCCAAAGATGGGCTGATTTTTTTTCTAGAATTATTTTTCCTACCGTAGTTCTGAAACTGAGATTTCACTCACACTGACCACATGCATTTCTCTGAAATCAGTTTAGAGTTAAAAACGAGGAGAGCTTCTAAAACCTAGACGTTTGACATCATCTTGCCTGTGTGAATTGTTTTGTGTAATTCTGTGGGGTCCTGGGTGCTCTCTGAGCTTGGTGGTTTTTCTTGCAGACGTTTCATGACCCAACTAAGTAACATCATCAGTGTTAGAAGGGAGGGGGATTATGGAATGGAGAAGAAAGAGGAAGGGGGGAGGAGGAGGAGGAGGAGGAGGAGAACAGAGGACTGCTGTGGTGGTTTTTTCTTGCAGACGTTTCATGACCCAACTAGGGTACATCATGAGTGCTAGAAGGGAGGGGGATTATGGAATGGAGAAGAAAGAGGAGGGGGGAGGAGGAGGAGGAGGAGAAGAAGGAGAAGAAG
>NW_015387871.1:15578-20224 GCF_001527695.2 Protobothrops mucrosquamatus
AAGAAGAAGAAGAAGAGGAGGAGGAGGAGGAGGAGGAGGAGGAGGAGGAGGAGGAGGAGGAGGAGAGGACTGCAGTGGTGTTTTTTTCTTGCAGACGTTTCATGACCCAACTAGGGAACATCATCAGTGCTAGAAGGGAGGGGGATTGGAGGAGGAGGAGGAGGAGGAGGAGGAGAGGACTGCTGTTGTGTCTTTGATGCTCTCTGAGCTTGGTGGTTTTCTTGCAGACGTTTCATTACCAAACTAGGTAACATCATCATTGCTAAAAGGAAGTGGGTTTTGCTTTTATTTTATGGACTAGTAGCTTGTCCTGTCTGTGTTAGTAGGAGTGTTCTTGATTAGGCTGGTGTTTACTGTTAGCTTGTTTGTCTGCATTGGTAGTTCCTTGATTAAGGCATTGTTCACTGATTGTTGGTCTAGTGTAAAACCTGATGTTAATCTCCGCTCATATGGGCGTTGATTATAGTTGTGCCATTCTTTTAGCTGATATCCATGGTCCAAAGAGGGAAATTCCCCCTCGCTATGGACCGGTGCATTGCATGGGAATTAGGAACAAGCTCAAACGCTCTTTGGGCGCTGATGATTTCCTTTCAAAGCTGGGCCATTTTGTTTCTTCAAAACGTGAAATCCAGAGTTGTTAAGCAGGGGAGTTGTGGCTGCTCGTAGAAGCGGAAGGCTGGAGAGCTCAACGCGAGCCCAACTGCCTGCAATTGTTGCCGTATTTGTCTTTTCAAAGCGAGGACCCGGCTGATCGATAGATCTGTCTTAAACCTTCACGGTGCCACTTGCGATGATTCCAGCACAAGGAGAAATGGCTTCTGGCAGCAGAGAAATCGAGTTCCCAAAACAAACCTGCCCCCTGCAGGTCAAAAAAAATATATGCATTTATTATTATTATTATTATTATTATTATTATTATTATTATTATTATTATTATTATTATTATTATTATTATTATTATTATTATTATTATAATAAAAAAATCAGAACAGCTCCCAAAACAAACCTGCCCCCTGCAGGTCAAGAAAAATATATGCATCATTATTGTTATTATTATTATTATTATTATTATTATTATTATTATTATTATTATTATTATTATTATTATTATTATTATTATTATTAAAAAAAAAATCAGAACAGCAGAAAAAGAGAGATGATCCCTTTCCAACAGAGAGGCAGAGAAAGTACCACTGTTTTGGGTTGGACGTTTGCGGTTTTTCCACTTATTTGGAAGAAAAAAAAAAGGAATGAAGAAGGAACAGCAGGAAACAAAGCAGTTGGCTTTTCAGTTGGGCAGTAGAAATTGGTTCCTAGATTTGGGTGGGTGGGGGGTCATTTTGTTTCCAAGGTACTTAGCATTAGGCAGCTGAAAGTGTATCTAGAGCAGTGTTTCTCAACCTTGACAATTTTAAGGCATGTGGACTTCAACTCCCAGAATTCCACAGCCAGCAGGTCTGTGGAATTCTGGGAGTTGAAGTCCACATGCCTTAAAATGGTCAAGGTTGAGAAACACTGATCTAGAGGTTGCAAGGGGCAGCCAGCTCTGGGTGGGACACGGCCTTCCTCAGAAATAGGTCTGGCTTTCAGAGCGACTGTAGGCCTGGTCATTGCAGTTCCATTTATCTATCGGACACGGTGGTCCCCAGGGGCCCCAGTCACACTTCCAAGGAAGCAGTTCTGTTACATGGATTATAGATTGAGAAATGAAGTCCTTGTTTTTGTATAGTAAAAAAAATATATACATTTGGTCAGTTCATTGGATGCTAATATCTCAGAGAGACAGATATAGTACATAACAGTGTTTCCCCTGATTTTAATTGGTAGCCCTTATAACACCCTGCTGATTTTGTTATGAAATGCAGCTATGTGTCCAGGGGATGCTCTTAATATTGCTAAGGTGATGATGTTTATCTTACTGGCACATCCTTGATAAGAGAGTCATGCTTAGTCAAGCCCTTTATCAAAATCATTGTCTCTGATAGCAAATGAAGCTGCTGAATGATGAGGGGATTATAGCCAAATCAGGATCAGGACTTTTTTTCTTATAGAACGCCCAGAATGGAGTTCCAGCACCTTTTTTGGATGGAAACTTGTAGGGTAGGCAAGGCAGGTTGTATGACGTGTGTGAGTCCTGGCACCTTTTTTTTTTTTTTTTTTTTTTTAGAAAAAAAGCACTGATCAGGACCATACAAGAAGAAAGGATTACATTGTTTGCATGAAGTGTGTGTGTGTGGGTGACATGTTGCTGTCACTGTTGATGATTTCTCCTGCCCGTGCTTCCCAACTTCCTACCCTAGGAGACGTCTCATCCTGATGCCCCAGGATATAATACTATATAATAATATTATATAATAAGGGTAAGGGCTGATCAAGAACCTCCTCCTCCTCCTCCTCCTCCTCCTCCTCCTCCTCCTTCTTCTTCTTCTTCTTCCCTATCCATTACTGGACATTGGCTATCATGTTGGTGATCCTGTTTTTATCAGCAGCCGCACGAAAAAGTGCTGCTGAGTTTTGTCCAAACCAATCCCTTAGATTTTGTTCTTCTTCTGCCTGGACCTCGTTTGCCTTCAGTCTTTCCCTGGAGGATTAAATGAAGTATGCCGTATTTTTCTGGGTGTGGCATCACATCTCCGAAATATTCTAATTTTCGTTTTTGTATTGATTTGATGGTTTCCCTTGGCTTTTCCAGTCGGCTTATCCCCTCCTCATTTCTGATCTGGTCAACCAGCTTATATGTAACAGCCGCCTGTCAATCCACATTTCAAATGCTTCTAGTCTCTTCAGGTGGCCTTCTATCAGAGACCCACTCTCTACTCCATAGAGCAGCATAGAAAAAATATAGCATCTGACAAGTCTGATTTTCAGTCTTAGGCTCAAGAACCAATGGTTCCCAACCTGGGGACGGCTGTTTTGTAAACTTAAAATAATCTTTATGTTCAGGGCCCTAAGTACCGTCTGAATAGCTTGCCTCCAGAAGTTGTGATTGCTCCACTGCTGGAGATTTTCAAGAAGAAACTGGGCAGCCATTTGTCTGGAATGGGATAAGGTCTCCTGCTTGGGCAGAGGGTCGGACTGGAAAATGAGCTGTGGTGGCACAGTGGTTAGGATGCAGTATTGCAGGCAAACTCTGCCCACAGCCTGGAGTTCAAACCTGATGGGCTCAGCCTTCCATTATTGACTCAGCCTTCCATTATTCCAAGGTTGGTAAAGTGAGGGCTCAGATGGCTGGAGGCAATATGCTGACCTTGTAAACTGCCCGGAGAATGCAGTAAAGCACTACGGGGTGGTATATAAGTGTAAATGCTGTTGCTATTGCTATCTCCAAGGTCCTTTCCAAACTCTGTTATTCTGTATTCTGTATCTCAAACATCAGTTCTTTCAGAAACAGGTCTTCCCTCCCCTCCTCATTCTGCAATCTCGATGCATTAAGATCCTTGTTTCCGCGCTGCTGTTATCTTAAACCCCGAGCCATTATGTCGTAGAAGAGCTCTGCTGAATAAAAACAAGTCAGGATTATTTGGGAAAAAAATATGACCCATCACACTCATCTTGATGAATGAGAGATAAATAGCTGGGTTGGTGCTGGAGGCAGGTGAACAGTAGAGTACTAAGAAGAGCTTCCCATAAAATACAACATAAACACACCAAGGGAGAGTAGAATGCAATAGTTCAGCTGGAGGACATGTGAACAGTCTCATAATACTGTTGATCAAATCATTATCTTGTTGAGAGACCCCAAGGGGAGAAGGTGGCTTTCAGAGATGATCTTCTAATAGAACAGATGGGCCACTCCTGGTTATGCTTGGCAAAATTGAGACAAATTGAAGGGGTGACCTCAACAATTAATGCTACAATAAGGGGCACAAATGAAGCTGAGATGCCTCTAGATACTTAATTGACGGTTGTTACATTCCGTGGTTTTGAATGAGGTCAGGGAAGTTGGCTTGGGTCAGAAGCCACCTTTGGAGAGGAGAAAAAGGATATACATCCTTTACGATGTAACTGTGATGCATTGATTACTTATATATATTAATTCAGCTGCTTTTGGTTCAATAGAAAGTGGGCATATAGAAATTCAGAATGTAAGTTCTACTCTTTCTTTTTGCCAAATAAAGGATCTTTGCTAAGAACAGAGTAGGAAGAAACAGCCAGAGCTCGGCATATTTTTCACGTGATCAGCAAGGAAACCTCCTGTAATTTCCCAAACATTTAAAACTTTTTCAAGGAATGTCTTCAAGGAAAAACAAAGTCCAGTTGCTTTTTGGAAAAAGCACCTTTGGGATATGAACTGTGGCATCCATCTTTCCATCCTTCTGATTGTTGGGGGCCATAGGCTGATTCTGCCCACCGCCAGTAGTTCAACCTTGACTGGCTCTGGGTTGACTCCACTTTCCATCCTTCTGAGGTCAGTAAAACGAGGACCCAGATTGTTGGGGGCAATAGGCTGACTCTGCCCATTGTCAGGAGTTCGATTCTGACTGGCTCAGGGTTGACTCAGCCTTCCATCCTTCTGAGGTCAGTAAAATGAGGACCCAGATTGTTGGGGGCATCCAGTGTTGGCGCATTCATTGCTTCTGGAGGCAGGTTGTTCCACTGATTAATTGTTCCAAATGTCAGGAAGTTTCTCCTTAGTTCCAGGTTGC
>NW_015387871.1:20412-23931 GCF_001527695.2 Protobothrops mucrosquamatus
TATGTTTTAGCCTCCAGTCCCCTAATCATCTTTGTTGCTCTTCTCTGTACTCTTTCTAGAGTCTCAACATCTTTTTTACATCGTGGTGACCAAAACTGGATGCAGTATTCCAAGTGTGGCCTTACCAAGGCCTTGTAAAGTGGTATTAATACTTCACGTGATCTTGATTCTATCCCTCTGTTAATGCAGCCTAGCACTGAGTTGGCTTTTTTGGCAGCTGCAGCACACTGGTGGCTCATATTTAAGGGATTGTCCACTAGGACTCCGAGATCCCTCTCACAGTTACTACTATTGAGCAAGGTACCCCCTATTTGCATCTGCATGCTTTTGAATTGCTAGTTGGCAGGAACGG
The DNA here is from genome assembly GCF_001527695.2 of Protobothrops mucrosquamatus. NCBI lineage: Eukaryota > Metazoa > Chordata > Lepidosauria > Squamata > Viperidae > Protobothrops > Protobothrops mucrosquamatus. Next base: position 20,765 of record NW_015387871.1, read on the forward strand.
GGGCAAGAAGGGGAGTTCACCCTGTTACGCAATGCTTTAGTCTCGAACGGCCAACCTTTTGGTCAACAAGGCCAGCAATCACTAGGCCACTGAGTCCCCTACTGGTCACAGTAACAGAATAACAAAAAAAGCACAGAGTAACAGAATAGCGGAATAACAACAGAATAATAGAGTCCAATCTCCTGCTCAAGCAAGAAACTGTATAGCAATAGCACTTACAGTAGACTTCCCACCGCTTTACACTGCTTTACAGCCCTCTCTAAGCGGTTTACTGAGTCAGCAAATTGCCCTCAACAATCTCGGTCCTCATTCTACTGACCTGGGGATAACAAAATAACAGAGTTAGAAAGGACCTTGGAGATCTTCTAGTCCAACCCCCTGCTCAGGCAGGAAACCTTATAGCAATAGCACTTGGACATATATATACCTCTTCACAGTGCTTTACAGTCCTCTCTAAGTGGTTTACAGAGCCAGCAAATTGCCCCCAACAATCTGGCTCCTCATTTTACTGACCTCGAATAACAGAATTGGAAGGGACCTTGGAGATCTTCTAGTCCAACCCCCTGCTCAGGGAGGAAACCTTCTACCATTTCAGACAAACAGTTGTCCAATCTCTTCTTAAAAAGAGAATTTTGTACAATCTGTGACCACTGTTTCTATGCTCCCGGGTAAAGTGTTAAAAGGGTAGCGGCAGAAACTGTTCCAGATTGCATTGCAGCCTTGTTGGCAAGTATTAATCTGCAGACCCAAAAGTCAAGACATCCCAGGGTTTCTGACCCAGATCTGGGCCACTTTCTGATCCACACTGCATCTCTAAGAACCTATATTCCTGGTGGTTCCGTGTTTGCTTCTCTGAACTGGTAACAGTGACAGATAGTTTTCGAGTGATCGGGACAGTAGCCCATTTATTTTTGAAGTCAAGAGAATGACTGGTCCCCAGGTGCCTGCTGATTTCATGGCAACCTTCTTTGAAAACCAGCAGAGTATCCTAGAAAGAACCTCACAACAGCACTTAGGCAGAATGTGAAGAGATGCATGCTAATTGCGTCTGGAAGCTTAAATGGATTAATTGGGGTGATTAATAAACCAGAGCTTTAATTGGAAGTGAAAATCCCCTTCAATTAAGCAGTACAATAAGGAAAGATTTAGAACAAGGGGCAGATAAAACCTTGCTATTGTGCAAGCATCAGAGCTGTGAAGGAATCAAGTCAGACTGGTTGTCCTCAACTTAAGAAAGGAAGGAAAGACAGGAAGGAAGGAAGGAAAGGAAGGAAGGAAGGAAGGAAGGAAGGAAGGAAGGAAGGAGCAAAAGTACACAAAGAGTAAAAAATGAATCAATCTGACAATTAATCAGTGGTTTAATTACTTCTGGAAGTGGTGGCTGCTCCATCATTGAAGGTTTTCAGGAAGAGACTGGACAGCCATTTGTCTGAAATGGTAGAGGGCCTCCTGCTCAAGCAGGGGGTTGGACTAGAAGACCTCCAAGGTCCCTTCCAACCCTATTTTTCTACATTCTATGAAATAGAACGAAGCTTTCAATTTCCTTTACAGCAAACATAAGCACAATTTCGAAATTCCTCTGTGATTATAACCCCTCCGTCTTTTTCATTATTGAGTTTCTTTGAAAGCTTCAAAATAACAAATCATAAGTGCTGGGGTTTTTTGTTTGTTTGTTTGTTTCATGCAAAAAGTCTACAAGAGGGAAAATGGGAAGTGTTTTGACTGAGCGGTTTTCTTGGCAAGCTTTCAGAACTTTTTAACGGTCACCACGGTTTGACAGCGCAGCCAATTGCAAAAAGAGATATTGATGCGCCCTTTATGGATGTTTTCAAATGAAGTCTCATCAGACATCGCTCTGGGATGTTAGACGTTCAGTGCCTGCCTTAAGTATGGACTCCACAGCAGTAGAATACTCTCCACCATTTCCAAGAAAAAAAAAAAGCCAGCTCAGACACTTGGACAGGGAAAATTAGAAAGATGTTCTCATCCATGGTGAGAATAAGGCAGAAAAACACATTTTTGCAATGCATTTTGGCTGTTTTACAAAATTATGGAATGGAGAAGAAAGAGGAGGGGAGGAGGAGGAGGAGGAGGAGGAGGAGGAGGAGGAAAAGAGGAATGCTGTTGTGTCTTTGATGCTCTCTAAGCTTGGTTCGTTTTCTTGCAGACATTTCCTGACCTAGCTAGGTGACATCATCAGTGATAGAAGGGAGGTAAGCTGTTCCACTTGTTAATTGTTCTCATGGCGAGGAAAGTTCTCCTTGGTTCTAGGTTACTTCTCTCTTTGATTAGTTTCCATCTTCTTGTTTTGCCTTCAGGTCCTTTGGGTGCATTGATCTTGGAGAAAAGGTAGTGAAGGAGGGAGGCTAAGGAGACAATGCCTTGGGTGTGGGTGAAATATGCCACTGCAATTGCTAAGGATGGGTTGTCTTCCTTCATCCACAGTTGACAGGTGAACGTAATAAGGGCTGACTCTGAATGACAATAGCTATCTGCTGAGATTGATGGGAAGATCTGGCCTTGCTCCCCTTTGAGGATCAACTTACTGTTGATACAGCAATAAGTTTGAATCTTCTGCTTATTAAAGTTTAATATTTCCAAACTTCCTTATTTTTCCCATCTGAAATCTTTCCTAATGTAAGATGGAACTACACTGGAGACTGATTAAAACCCGTCCTTTCCCCTCCCCGCCCCCATCCTCCTCTTTCTGCTTGAGATAGTATTTCTGCAGTAACTGCAAAAAAATAATAATATTGAAATTAATCATCAGTTTTTCTTAGTTTGCTGTAAAGAGAAGGGGAAAAGGGAGGGCGGAGAGCCCGGTGTAGCAAAGGTGAAGGGGTTTTTGCAAGTGGTTTGAAAGCAAAGTCATTTGAAGCACTTCTTTTTATTCAAGCAGCGAAGATGTGGAGAAGATGTGCAAAGATGGGGTGAGCAGGGAAGGTGGAACAAAGATGGGGAGGGGGCTACATTTCCCTAGGGTCTCCCCATAGATTAACTTAATTATGCAAACTTGGTGAATGTTCCAGATAGATGGGGAGACTTTGGGCTTAGGCTAATGAGGTTGGTACATGAGAATGTTGTCGTCTGTAATTAACTAATAAAATAGAGGTTGTTGTTCCCAGTTGCTCCTTGAGACTCTTATTCTTTTCTTTTTAATGCAAACC
>NW_015387871.1:25755-27238 GCF_001527695.2 Protobothrops mucrosquamatus
ACATTTCCCTAGGGTCTCCCCATAGATTAACTTAATTATGCAAACTTGGTGAATGTTCCAGATAGATGGGGAGACTTTGGGCTTAGGCTAATGAGGTTGGTACATGAGAATGTTGTCGTCTGTAATTAACTAATAAAATAGAGGTTGTTGTTCCCAGTTGCTCCTTGAGACTCTTATTCTTTTCTTTTTAATGCAAACCTTTGTTTGGAAACAAGCATGAATTCCCCTCCTTGGGAAATCTCTATGTGGAAAAGGAGAGAAAAGGGAGTGACCTTTTTTCAATCTATTTTTATTTGAGGTATATCTAAGTCTAGTGAAAATATGAACTAGGATGACATGATAGCGGTGTTCCAACATTTGAGGGGCTGCCACAAAGAAGAGGGGGTCAATTTCATTTCCAAAGCACCAGAAGACAAGACAAGAAACAAAGGATGGAAACTAATCAAGGAGAGAAGCAACCTACAATGAGGGGCAAACTTCCTAACAGTGGGAACTATTAACCAGTGGAACGGCTTGCTATCAGAAGTTGTGGGTGCTCCATCACTGGAGATTTTTAAGAATGGTCTGGACAACCATTTTTTAAATGGTAAATGTAAATTATGTTCAGGTGACCATGGAACATTGCAACCAGTTGTAAAGGTTGAACTGATTGCCAAGTGCCAAAATGCAGTCATGTGACCACACTGTGTGTGTGTGTGTGTATGTATGTATGTATGTATGTATGTATGTATGTATGTGTATACAGCTGTCAGAACTCTGAGTCATAAGTAGCTTTTGGGAGATCCTTTGTATCTTTGAATGGTCACTAAATGACTGGCAACCTTGGCACAATGCCATATGTGGCATTAATAGATAAATTGCATGCCTTAGCCATAAAGGTATGTCATATCCAGCCTTGTTAACTGAAGGACACCATGAATTAGGCTACTACTAAACTGTTAATTGTACTTTTGGATCCTGCTTGGTTAAGTTACTTTTGTAGTGGTCCTGAACCGTATAACGTATATATATATATAAAATAAGGTATACGTATAAGGTATATATATACCTCCATGTATTCACCTCTCATATTTAAAGGGTTTGCTAACTCTTGGAGTTGAACAGTTTTATGTTACTTCACAACGGGGACCCTGCTTCAATTGGCCTTGGGAATATGGATTAATATTCTGTCCTAGTTTGAGGAGTTGCAAATTGGCTGTGCAAATAAGAGACATAGAACGAGCGACCAGTCTCCTGTGTCAGACCGGCCCATACTGTGCAACTGATAAAACCATTTGAAAACGACCCCATTTTATTTTTCATCTGAGCAATTTCCCTTGAGCAGTGTTCTCCCCACAGCCATCATCAGAGCTCCGCTAAGCCAGATGAGTGGTACAAACCAAGTTTGTTTGGCTAACATTCATGCCTTCCAGCAAAGATCTGCAACATTGCTGAGTGGGCCACAGGAGCAGATGTGCGATGAACAGAGCAAAAGCAATTCCAG
>NW_015387871.1:31104-36740 GCF_001527695.2 Protobothrops mucrosquamatus
TTTCCAGTAATGCCAAAGTGAGATTTCTTAGTAGACATTTTCCATTGAAAACATCTCAAAGTTGAAGTCATCTTCCATGCATGAAAACCAGGTGTATTGGTACAGGAGGGTGTTATGTATGTGCATGAAAAAAAATAGAAATTGTGTCACCAACTGTGCAAAGTTTACCTTTTTAAAAATCTTCTTAGTAAAATAACGAAAGGAGGATTTCATTTATAGACCTCCTGGCTGTAAATGAAATTGATTCATTGACAGGATTTTGGAGGTCATCCTGACCTTTTTTTTTTAACCACCTCAAGGTGCCTACCAATTCCACCCTACATTTTCCCCATGGTTAAAAACAAGCAGCCTACTTATAGTCACATATCTTAGATCCAGTGGACCAGGCACAAGTCCCTGTTTTTAAGGTAGTTTTGGCCCTTGGGATATATTTTGAAATGTATCTGAGTTGCCCAAACTGAACATGACAAACTTGTGAAAGCTTGGTATAATATGAAACAGTGTTTTGTTTTGTTTTTTTTTAAAGGAAGAACCTGTAATGCTAGGGGTTTGGTTTTTCTTTGGTCGTAGACTAGTTTTTCCATTGAATTATTTTCAAAAGCTCGTGTCGGTAATTTTGTTTAAAGAAATGCAATCAGATGCAACCAAGAGGATGATGGGTATTCTTGCTAGCATCTGCCATCACATTGCAACTTAGGCAACTAATAAAGAAGACTATTTATAGGTGAGGGTTGAAATTAGGGATCCTTGGTACTCTCTGAGCTTGGTTGTTTGCTTGTAGACATTTTATTACCCCAAACTAAGTAGCCTCTAGCACTGATGATGCTACCTAGTTTGGGTAATGAAATGTCTACAAGAAAACCACCAAGTTCAGAGAGCACCAAGGACCCTACAGTCCTCCTCCTCCTCCTCCTCCTCCTCCTCCTCCTCCACACAAACCCCATTCCCTTCTAGCACTGGTGATGCTATCTAATTTGGCAATAAAATGCCTGCAAGAAAACCACCAAGCTCAGAGAGCACCAAAGACCCCACTGATTAGGCAATTAGCTGAGTCCTTTTGGCCCAGATGGAGAAAGAAAAAAGGGAGCAGGCAGTCAGAACAGACAAATCTCCCTTCTCTGTTTTGCTACCCTATCCCACCCCGTTGAGTTGTCTCCCTGAACGTCTTCATTAACCAAAAATGATGAGCCAGGCGCAGAAACAAAAGCCAGGCAGAAGAAAGCATTTTTGGGAGCAGCAATATTGGAAGAAATATATCCTTAATTTCTGCCTAATGGGAAATCCTTATGTCTGATCAATTTGAGGCGTTGGGAAGCAGATGCTGCAATTACTGATCTTCATCAAAAGCGACGGCTGCGCGGGGAAAGTCAATTGGAAACAGATTTAGGCCTTGTGTAGAAGCAGCAAGATTGCTGCCGAGGTCCCATTTCTCTGGTCAATGTGGCTGCTGGTTTTCATTGTCATTTCTGCATTCAGATGAGTTAAGAGATGGGCAAGTTTGCTATTATCCAGCTTCTGCTGCTGCTGCTGCTGCTGCTGCTGCTTCTTCTTCTTCTTCTTCTTCTTCTTCTTCTTCTTCTTCTTCTTCTTCTTCTTCTTCTTCTTCTTCTTCTTCTTCTTCTTCTTCTTCTTCTTCTTCTTCTTCTTCTTCTTCTTCTTCTTCTTCTTCTTCTTCTTCTTCTTCTTCTTCTTCTTCTTCTTCTTCTTCTTCTTNCTGACTCTGCCCATTGTCAGGAGTTCGATTCTGACTGGCTCAGGGTTGACTCAGCCTTCCATCCTTCTGAGGTCAGTAAAATGAGGACCCAGATTGTTGGGGGCATCCAGTGTTGGCGCATTCATTGCTTCTGGAGGCAGGTTGTTCCACTGATTAATTGTTCCAAATGTCAGGAAGTTTCTCCTTAGTTCCAGGTTGCTTCTCTCCTTGATTAGTTTCCATCCGTTGCTTCTTGTCCTGCCTTCAGGCGCTTTGGAAAATAGCTTGATTCCCTCTTCTTTGTGGCCGCCCCTGAGATATTGGAAGGCTTCTATCATGTCCCCCCTGGTCCTTCTCTTCATTAAACTAGACATACCCAATTCCAGCAACCGTTCCTTATATGTTTTAGCCTCCAGTCCCCTAATCATCTTTGTTGCTCTTCTCTGTACTCTTTCTAGGGTCTCAACATCTTTTTTACATCGTGGTGACCAAAACTGGATGCAGTATTCCAAGTGTGGCCTTACCAAGGCCTTGTAAAGTGGTATTAATTCTTCACGTGATCTTGATTCTATCCCTCTGTTAATGCAGCCTAGCACTGTGTTGGCTTTTTTGGCAGCTGCAGCACACGGCTGGCTCATATTTAGGTGATTGTTCACTAGGACTCCGAGGTCCCTCTCACAGTTACTACTATTGAGCAAGGTACCCCCTATTTGCATCTGCATGCTTTTGAATTGCTAGTTGGCAGGAACGGGGGCAAGAAGGGGAGTTCACCCTGTTACGCAATGCTTTAGTCTCGAACGGCCAACCTTTTGGTCAACAAGGCCAGCAATCACTAGGCCACTGAGTCCCCTACTGGTCACAGTAACAGAATAACAAAAAAAAGCAGAATCACAGAGTAACAGAATAGCGGAATAACAACAGAATAATAGAGTCCAATCTCCTGCTCAAGCAAGAAACTGTATAGCAATAGCACTTACAGTAGACTTCCCACCGCTTTACACTGTTTTACAGCCCTCTCTAAGCGGTTTACCGAGTCAGCAAATTGCCCTCAACAATCTCGGTCCTCATTCTACTGACCTGGGGATAACAAAATAACAGAGTTAGAAAGGACCTTGGAGATCTTCTAGTCCAACCCCCTGCTCAGGCAGGAAACCTTATAGCAATAGCACTTGGACATATATATATATACCTCTTCACAGTGCTTTACAGTCCTCTCTAAGCGGTTTACAGAGCCAGCAAATTGCCCCCAACAATCTGGCTCGTCATTTTACTGACCTCGGAATAACAGAATAACAGAGTTGGAAGGGACCTTGGAGATCGTCTAGTCCAACCCCCTGCTCAGGGAGGAAACCTTCTACCATTTCAGACAAACAGTTGTCCAATCTCTTCTTAAAAAGAGAATGTTGTATAATCTGTGACCACTATTTCTATGCTCCCGGGTAAAGTGTCAAAAGGGTAGCGGCAGAAACTGTTCCAGATTGCATTGCAGCCTTGTTGGCAAGTATTAATCTGCAGACCAAAAAGTCAAGACATCCCAGGGTTTCTGACCCAGATCTGGGCCACTTTCTGATCCACACTGCATCTCTAAGAACCTATATTCCTGGTGGTTCCGTGTTTGCTTCTCTGAACTGGTAACAGTGACAGATAGTTTTCGAGTGATCGGGACAGTAGCCCATTTATTTTTGAAGTCAGGAGAATGACTGGTCCCCAGGTGCCTGCTGATTTCACGGCAACCTTCTTTGAAAACCAGCAGAGTATCCTAGAAAGAACCTCACAACAGCACTTAGGCAGAATGTGAAGAGATGCATGCTAATTGTGTCTGGAAGCTTAAATGGATTAATTGGGGTGATTAATAAACCAGAGCTTTAATTGGAAGTGAAAATCCCCTTCAATTAAGCAGTACAATATGGAAAGATTTAGAACAAGGGGCAGATAAAACCTTGCTATTGTGCAAGCATCAGAGCTGTGAAGGAATCAAGTCAGACTGGTTGTCCTCAACTTAAGAAAGGAAGGAAGGAAGGAAGGAAGGAACGAAGGAAGGAAGGAAGGAAGGAAGGAAAGAAGGAAGGAGCAAAAGTACATAAAGAGTAAAAAATGAATCAGTCTGACAATTAATGAGTGGTTTAATTACTTCTGGAAGTGGTGGCTACTCCATCACTGGAGGTTTTCAGGAAGAGACTGGAAAGCCATTTGTCTGAAATGGTAGAGGGTCTCCTGCTCAAGCAGGGGGATGGACTAGAAGACCTCCAAGGTCCCTTCTAACCCTATTTTTCTATGTTCTATGAAATAGAGTGAAGCTTTCAATTTCCTTTGCAGCAAACATAAGCACAATTTCAAAATTCCTCTTACTCTGTGATTATAACCCCTCCGTCTTTTTCATTATTGAGTTTCTTTGAAAGCTTCAAAATAACAAATCATAAGTGCTGGGTTTTTTTTTGTTTGTTTCATGCAAAAAGTCTACAAGAGGGAAAATGGGAAGTGTTTTGACTGAGCGGTTTTCTTGGCAAGCTTTCAGAACTTTTTAACGGTCACCACGGTTTGACAGCGCAGCCAATTGCAAAAAGAGATATTGACCCGCCCTTTATGGATGTTTTCAAACGAAGTCTCATCAGACATCGCTCTGGGATGTTAGAAGTTCAGTGCCTGCCTTAAGTATGGACTCCACAGCGGTAGAATACTCTCCACCATTTCCAAGAAAAAAAAAGCCAGCTCAGACACTTGGACAGGGAAAATTAGAAAGATGTTCTCATCCATGGTGAGAATAAGGCAGAAAAACACATTTTTGCAATGCATTTTGGCTGTTTTACAAAATTATGGAATGGAGAAGAAAGAGGAGGGGAGGAGGAGGAGGAGGAGGAGGAGGAGGAGGAGGAAAAGAGGAATGCTGTTGTGTCTTTGATGCTCTCTAAGCTTGGTTCGTTTTCTTGCAGACATTTCCTGACCTAGCTAGGTGACATCATCAGTGCTAGAAGGGAGGTAAGCTGTTCCACTTGTTAATTGTTCTCATGGTGAGGAAAGTTCTCCTTGGTTCTAGGTTACTTCTCTCTTTGATTAGTTTCCATCTTCTTGTTTTGCCTTCAGGTCCTTTGGGTGCATTGATCTTGGAGAAAAAGTAGTGAAGGAGGGAGGCTAAGGAGACAATGCCTTGGGTGTGGGTGAAATATGCCACTGCAATTGCTAAGGATGGGTTGTCTTCCTTCATCCACAGTTGACAGGTGAACGTAATAAGGGCTGACTCTGAATGACAATAGCTATCTGCTGAGATTGATGGGAAGATCTGGCCTTGCTCCCCTTTGAGGATCAACTTACTGTTGATACAGCAATAAGTTTGACTCTTCTGCTTATTAAAGTTTAATATTTCCAAACTTCCTTATTTTTCCCATCTGAAATCTTTCCTAATGTAAGATGGAACTACACTGGAGACTGATTAAAATCCGTCCTTTCCCCTCCCCGCCCCCATCCTCCTCTTTCTGCTTGAGATAGTATTTCTGCAGTAACTGCAAAAAAATAATAATATTGAAATTAATCATCAGTTTTTCTTAGTTTGCTGTAAAGAGAAGGGGAAAAGGGAGGGTGGAGAGCCCGGTGTAGCAAAGGTGAAGGGGTTTTTGCAAGAGGTTTGAAAGCAAAGTCATTTGAAGCACTTCTTTTTATTCAAGCAGCGAAGATGTGGAGAAGATGTGCAAAGATGGGGTGAGCAGGGAAGGTGGAACAAAGATGGGGAGGGGGCTACAAAAGTTGAAAACATTTCCCTAGGGTCTCCCCATAGATTAACTTAATTATGCAAACTTGGTGAATGTTCCAGATAGATGGGGAGACTTTGGGCTTAGGCTAATGAGGTTGGTACATGAGAATGTTGTCGTCTGTAATTAACTAATAAAATAGAGGTTGTTGTTCCCAGTTGCTCCTTGAGACTCTTATTCTTTTCTTTTTAATGCAAACC
>NW_015387871.1:39205-41556 GCF_001527695.2 Protobothrops mucrosquamatus
TCTCTCTCTCTCTCTCTCTCCCCCTCCCTCTCTCTCTTCTCCAATTCCTCTCTTTTTTCTGCTCTATCTAGTCTTCACGCAAGGTTCTTTTCGCTGCTGTAGATGGCAGCAGAAGCCAAATAAAAGCACACAGATCCTGACCACACACACACACAGTCACACACACTCACTCAGACACAGAAGCAGGCCCACCTTAAATTAATTTGAGCATGACACTATCAGATTTGCACTTTAGCTTGAGATCATTGCCCGTTATTCTAAGCAAGACGAGTGGATCAGGAATCCACCGAAGCTGAATTATAGAGGGCAAGTGCTTGGTGGTAGAACTGCTAAGTTGATCTTTTAAAAGAAAGAGGTGGGCAATCTTCTCTTTGTACCTAAAAATTATTATTGGCCCTTCTCTGTTATAGATGCAACAATTATTTTATACAGCAATTAGGTAGGGATTTCACTGTGATGACTTCTTTGCTTTCCTACAATAAAACATCTAATCGGATGTTCCTGGATTGCTGCATGATTTTTTAATGAACAACTTCAGTTGTCCCCAAATATTGAGAAGCACGTTCTGCATCCATCAGTAGACTTAACAGGCTGTTCCTTTCGTTAATCGTTCTCACTGTCAAGAAATTTCTCCTTAGTTCCAGACTGGATCTCAAATTCTGGGACAGAATTTTCTATTATCCTGTTATTCTCCAAAGCACCAGAGGGCAGAACAAGAAGCAATGGGTGGAAGCTGGTCAGAGTGAGATCCAATCTGGAACTAAGGAGAAATTAGGAATAATAATGAGTAAGTCAATGAGTGGCATGCTAGCCTAGAGGTGTAGCTATCACCTCACAATAAGAAGGCTGTGAGTTCGATCCTAAGTAGTGGCAGATATTTCTCTCTCTGTGTGCAATGAGAAAATATCTGCTCTGAACTCTGCATAGGCATTAGGAAGGGCATCCAGCCAGTAAATGCTCAGCTCCACTCTGTCACCCTAATTCCACCCTGATGCAAGGGTTACAGGATCATTAAAACAAAAAAGGAGTAAGTCAATCCTCTCTTCTCTGTAACAGCCGTTCAAGTATTGGAAGACAGTTATCATGTCCCCCCTAATCCTTCTCTATGCTAGGCTAAACATAATTAGTTCCCCTAATTGCTCATCATACAATTTAGCCTCCAAGCCTTTTATCCTCTTTGTGGCTCTTCTCTGCACTCTTTCTAGGGTTTCAACATTTTTCGGTATTGTGGTGACCAGAACAGGATGCAGTATTCCATGTGGGGCCTCACAGGTGCAGCATATTTGAGAGGCTGCCACAAAGAAGAGGGCGCCAACTTATTTTCCAAAGCACCAGAGGGCAGGACAAGAAATAATGGTTGGAAACTGACCAAAGAGAGAAGCAACCTGGAACTAAGGAGAAACTTTCTAACAGTGAGGACAATTAACCAGTGGAACTGCTTGCTTCCAGAAATTGTGGGAGCTCATCACTGGAGGTTTTTAAGAAGAGACTGGACAGCCAGTTGTCTGAAATGGTATAGAATCTCCTGCTTGAGCAGGGGGCTGGACTAGAAGACCTCAACGGTCTTATTCTATTCTATTCTATTCTATTCTATTCTATTCTATTCTATTCTATTCCATTCCATTCCATTCCATTCTATTCTATTCCATTCTCTGTTCCATTCCATTCCGCTCCGCTCCACTCCACTCCACTCCACTCCACTCCACTCCATTCCATTCCATTCCATTCCATTCTATTCTATTCTATTCTATTCTATTCTATTCTATTCTATTCTATTCTATTCCATTCTCTGTTCCATTCTCTGTTCCATTCTATTCCATTCTATTCTATTCTATTCTATTCTATTCTATTCTATTCTATTCTATTCTATTCTATTGATGGTATTTAAATAACGAGTGGATATAGAAATAAGCAAAGATCAGCACTCCAAAAAAGCTTTCAAGATAGCCAGTTATTGGCATTAAAAAAAATGCCCATTTGGTAAGCCAAACTATCTCCTATTTGTCCTTCAAAAATCTCTTGCCATCTACTTTCTGCCGAACACCTACATAAAGATGAGATGAAGCTGTCTTGCACTGAAAAAGACAGAACTCTCTTTTATATACAGTATATACACATATTTATGAATCCATTCTACAGTCATTACTGCAAAGAGTTAAACAGCAACCACTTTAAAAAAAAAAAAAAGAATGGCACTCAGTAGTTAGTGAAGGAAATTGAAAAGTGCTGGGTATTAACATTTATGAGACTATTAATATACTGCTTGGGAAGAAATCAAACTTTAATACTGATAATAAAGCATCTATAAAAAAAGTAGGAAGAATGCAAAAAAAAAAAGATTTCACAGGATT
>NW_015387871.1:44290-63547 GCF_001527695.2 Protobothrops mucrosquamatus
CAGATGTTCAGACTGGATTTGGCATTTTTGTCTACTTATCGAGTCCTTCCCAAGGGATAGGCAGATGTGGATGTTTGATGGTATTACAGATATCGTCGCAGGATGGAAGCAGTTCCTAGTAAGGCTGCCTTTTGCAATTGACTAATTTATTATTATTATTATGGATCTGTGTACCAGTTTGACACAGGCAATGTTCTTCATTGCAGATAATTGCGATAATGTCTCTTTCTTGCCCAGCTAAGCAATTGGCCTGATCTGTCCTTGAACTACTCCTTTAAAACCACAATTAACTGTTCCCAGTTTACAAAACATGATGCAATTTATTTTCATCCTCCCAGACCTTCTGGAAAGGCTCTTTTGAGTCATCATTTTACGAGCAACTCGGCGGTCAGCATTTGCTCCTAATTCCTGGCCCATTTGACACACATGGTCCTCGACTTACAACTACAATTTCTGTTGCTCAGCGAGACAATTGTTAAGTGAGTCTTGCCCCATTTTACACCCATCCTTGCCACACTTGTTAAATGAATCACTGCCGTTATTAAATTAGGAACACGGTTGTTAAGTGAATCTGGCTTCCCCATTGACTTTGCTTGTCAGAAGGTCACAAAAGGGGGCCACGTGAGCCCAGGCCACGGCAACTGTCATAAATATGAGCAAGTTGCCAAGTGTCCGAAGTTTGATCACATGATCATGGAGATGCTGCAATGGTCGTAAGTGTGAAAAACAGTCAGAAGTCACTTTTTTCAAGGCCATTGTAACTTCAAATGGACACTCAAGGAATGTAAGTCGAGGATTGCCTGTAGTAGCAACATTAGTTGATACCCTAAATATTTTAGAATTAGTTGGTGCATTGTTCTTGTGTGATGTGCATTGTGCATTGTGCTCTTAGCAACCATAGGCATTTTCCTCTTTTTAACATGCTCCATTCACTGTCGTTAGTTACTAGACAAAATTGCTGAGTTACTCTATTTTGGATTCATTTGGCTCAGATGATCTGAATTACAGTAAAGCTAAGGTGTAAGATTGTCCAAACTAGATGTGGTAGCGGTAGAGTGGTCAAGTATATTATTGTGCTAATTAATTGGACCAATGGGTTTATATGTTGAACCATAAAATAGTTTCTCTGGTTTATATCTTCACATGCTGTGTAGCCTCAGCATGGTCTTTTCATGCTGCGTGTTCTCCGTAATTTGTAAAAACCTGGTTTTATAGCTTCGTTTATGCAGATTTGACTAATTACAGCTTATCCAATGAGCCAACGCTAAGAAATCAGGAAACAGATCTGCAAGTCTTAGGTTTGTCTCTGTTCCTTCATAAACAGGCACTAATGTCAAGGCTCCGACTGATGGAACCAAATAAATCAGAACTCCGAGGCACGAGATTTCCTCAAAGAACATGTTTATTGGATACATTATGTCAGCACGGTCAAAAGTTAAACCAAATCTAGAATTCCCCCCAAAGGTTCAAATTAATTCAATGCAATAGTTCCCACCCCTCTACTATGCTATCAATCACACTATCCAATAGACCTACTTGGCAGACTTTCTAACAAAATGTTCCTCCTCCTCCACCATGGTGTGGGAATGACCTTGGTTCCCATGGGATTCAATCAGGTTTAGACTAGCAGAAATACCTCGTCCCCCCTCCCTTTCTTGTGGCAACCTAGAATGACAAAGATGGCTGTGGCCAGGTTCACTGTAGAGTTGACACACCAATGGTTTCAAGAATAGATTTTTATATCTCCAAGGCAATACCTACTTCAGATCTGGATGATATGATAAATTATGAGCTTCATTGCAATTACTAAAGATGACTCTTAGGTATATGTATAAGGTGTTTGGCTCACTCTCACCAAAACTGATTGGTTATGAATTTTGACCTCACTGGAACTAGATTTTTTTTCCATCTTTGTTTTTTTTCTCCTCTGCTAAGACCTTCTACAGAATTATTATTATTATTATTATTATTATTATTATTATTATTATTATTATTATTATTATTATTATTATTATTATTATTATTATTATTATTATTATTATTATTATTATTATTTTAATTTCTATACCGCCCTTCTCCCGCAGGACTCAGGGCGGTGCACAGCATATTAAAACAGATATACATATCAATAAAAATAAAAACCCCTCTAAAANTGGGATATCCAAATTGATCTGATTTGGATGCTGAAAATGCACAGGCCCCTGCATGAAAGTTATCCAAATTGGATTGGATTATATTGATTCAGAGGTGCTCGATTCAACTATTTAAGCTCAAATCAATTCTTGTGTGGGGGAAACCGACTTGGCTCCGGGATTTGATTGAATTGCTTTTGAAGTGGACTTTGGAATCATGAAAATGCATGCCTTTTCCTGCAATCCCACACCTGAGCAGAGAAACAAAGTGACGTGTGAATCTGTCCCTTGAAAATTTACCCTCACAATCAAAAGTAGCTACAGAACTCTGATTTCATATAGGGCACAAAACAGCACACAGCAGCCTCTGTCGAAAGATCACACTGTTTTTCCCAACATGTGTTATGATCTGCTCGCTGCCAGAACTCAACTCTGCCTAGCCAGATGTGTTAAAATCCCCAAGTCAGCACTGTTTCCGATGCATTGGTTGGGTGCCAGATAGGGGAAGAGTAATACAAACATTTTCCCCAGAAAAATCAGCTGTCAATTAATTCACTTCTGTTGGGATTAGTAAGGACCTTTGTTTGTTTTTGCAGCTGTAATTCCTCTTAAGCTCTTCAGCTTTTTTTTTTTTTAAATCATTTGGTAAGCATAAGCTTTTCCAAAATCCCCCTGCCTATTGCAGTCACTTCGGTAGCTTCCTGTGATTAAGAATATATTGTGATGCTGTATTCAAGGCAGTGTCCTGTTTTACACTCTAGTAATTATCTATAAGCCTTTTTTTAATCTAACACACATGTAAAGTCTTAGAAACAATGTGAAGTGGAGGATTAGACTGTAGGTAGAAGACTAAACTCTTAACTAATGTTCTCCATTTTAAATCTTGCCACTCTTATGAACTTAGTGGGTGGCTTCGTGCTACTCTGTCTGAAAGAAATTGAGCTTGCTATCAAAGGAAAGAAGCAATCCGCATTGGAGACAGGGTCTCTTTTTCAGAGGTCTAGGACAACTCTCTGTGGCCAATCCGCCATATAATTATACCTCAGGGGTTGCCACAAAGAAGAGGGAGTCAAGCTATTTTCCAAAGCAGGACAAAGCAGGACAAGAAGCAACGGATGGAAACTAATCAAGGAGAGAAGCAACCTAGAACTAAGGAGAAATTTCCTGACAGATTAATTAATCAGTGGAACAACCTGCCTCCAGAAGCTGTGAATGCTGCAACACTGGAAGTTTTTAAGAAGAGACTAAACAACCTATCCTTCACAGCTTGTTACTTCATTCCTATCCCTTGATCCTTGGATCCTCCTTACTACTTCCATTAAACCAAGAATCTCTTCCATGGTGGGGATTTTTCAGCCTTCATAAGAATATCAGCACTAAGAAGATGGTGAACATAAAGACATCCTATCCTTGAGAAATGGTTGAAAACATTTATTCTTTCCTAATTCTGAGAAAACATCTCCCCATTGTTCTTTGTACAGCTTGTTGAAAAATGTGGAAAGTCCATTTGTATCCAGCTGTACTCAAATTATTTTAAATATCTTGCTTTGATTGAGGTTTGAGGAGTACATTTTCTTCCAAAAATGGAAAAGATGCCATTTCAAGTAGAATGAGGAAAAGTCAAACAAATAAGAGAGGGGTTGGAATGAGAAAAAAAAAAGAGCAAACTTTTTAATAAAGTGAAATCTTGTAAAGAAGAACTGCTAAATTATTTAATAGTGCTGCAATATTAAATGGATTTGCCACTTCTCTGCATTTTCATCTGATTATTTTAGAGCTGGATCTCCCTCTGTTGTGTGAAAGAATGGGGGGGGGGAATCTCAGCAAAGCATCCCATCTCTTTCCTGATTATAAAAAAAATTACTGCTTATAACCTTTTAGCAGAAAATGAACTGGGATGCCAAGCACTAATGGAGTAAAAGATTTGCTTCTGAAATTGTTGTGGAGGATTGCATCACCCACTGCATAAAGTTTTAATCTCATTTGCTTCATTTGGCTTTAAGGTTTTGCATTTTGTTAAAATATGAAGGTGGGCAGTTTTATATTAAGACTCCTCTGTCTGACACATTCAAGTAGTCCAGCATCATACCTGAGCAGGTAGCTCAGAGCTCCATCATAAATGCAGATCCCCATTTGAAAACTAAATTGCCAGATTATTTATTTATCCATCAAATATCTACCAGACCCATTTCATCTAAGTGACTACATATGTCACGTTTGTTGAATAAGCTATAGCGGCTTGGGTTCAGACTTCAGATAAGCCAGGTTTTGGGCTACTGTTGGGCAGCTGAAATAACATGTGAAATTAAAATATGTGCTTTGGTGCAGCAGTCCTCAACCTTTTCAGCACCAGGGACATGTTTCATGGAAGACAATTTTTCCACAGACTGGGATGGGTGGGTGGGTGGATGGATGGAAGGAGGAGAACACAACGTAGATCCCGCACGTACACAGTTTTGCTCGCCCACTGCTCACTGCCAGCAGTGTGACTCAGGTCCTAACAGGTCACGGACTGGTACCAGGCTGGGGACCCCTGTTTTAGTGGTTTGGCTTGTAAAACATGTTTTAGGATTTACTATGTGGTATGAAATCACCCAAGTTGGATGTGTTTAATCAAGGTCATTCAAGAAACTAACTTTTCTAGCCTGCCTTTATTATTTTCATAAATAACACAAGGTGGTGAACACATTTAATAAACTTCCCCTCCCCCCATTTTCCCCACAACAACAACAACATTGTGAGGTGGGTTGGGCTGAGAGAGAGGGCCTGGCTCAATATCACTCAGCTGTCTTTCATGGCTAAGGTGGGATTAGAACATGCTGTCTTCTGGTTTCTAGCATGGAGCCTTAACCACTAGACCAAAGGGGCTCTACAGATTAAACTATAACTTAAGAGTTGTTGTACATTCAGCATAGAGCTTGTTTCATCTATCTATGGCTTACTCTGCATGAGTGTGGCAGGGCGTATGGTCAAAGGAAATATGGTCAGACATGATGTTATGATCAAAACTCCATGTGCAGCATTAGAGTTTCACATTCATCAATCAGTCAATCAATCAATCAAAATAGAGCTGGAAGGGATCTTCAAGGACTTCTACTCCAATGCCCTGCTCAAGCAGGAGACTCTATACTATTTTAGACGAGTGGGTGTCCAGTCTCTTCTTAAAAACCTCTAGTGATGAAGAACCCACAATTTCTGAAGGCAAGCTGTTCCACTGGCTAATTGTTCTAACAGTCAGGAAATTTCTTCTTAGTTCTAGCTTGCTTCTCTGCTTGAATGGTTTCCATCCATTGTTTCTTGTCTTGCCCTCAGATGCTTTGGAAACTAGGTTGACCCCCCCTTTTCTTTGTCTGTCCTTAACTGATAGAGAATTATCTCTCTCTCTCTCTCTCTCTCTCTCTCTCTCTCCTTCTCTGTTCCTCTCTCCATAAAAGTTGCATTCTCATCCAAAACTCTGGATATGACATCAAGAGTCTCTCCAAAATGTGATTTTTAATTTGGGGAATGGAAAAATAAAATCCACTGGTTAATTGTCCTCACTGTTAGGAAGTTTCTCCTTCATTCTCCTTGATTAGTTTCCATCTATTGTTTCTTGTCTTGCCTTCTTGGTGCTTTAGAAAATAAATTGACCATTGGGACTGCTATCTTAATTTTTCTGACCATACTCTGCAGACACTTTTGCTACAAAGTATGAATTCATGGCTTAGGTCAGTTTTGCATTTTTGCCAGTTAGTGCATCATTCTAGGAAATACTACTGTTAGTACTGTGTCTAGGCAATTTGGTCCTAAGAACATTCTTACAAGTTATTTAACTACTGTTGCCTACCCGTTGATTCTTTTTTGTCAGGTCCAAAGAACCAAGACGGCATGTGGAGTTGCTTCTGAGTAGTTCCTTTATTTTTGCTTTCCTAAAGACAGAATCTTGCCAGACTAAAGCAATTATCTCTAATGGCTGCAGAAATACTCTGTGAATTGCTAGAGAGGGTCAGACCTTGCTCTCTTTCTGTCCACCAGACATCCCAAACTCTGCTGTCTCTTCACCTTCTGGGAAAGAATCCCCCCCCTCCTGAGACTCTGGATTACATCCCGCCACATTTTTATCATTTCTGAAGAACAAAGGATGTGTATGTCATCCTTTCCCTCACTTCAGAATTTTTTCTTTTTGCCTTTCTCCCTCTCAGTGAATCTGAGAAGCTTCCCCATGTGCGGAGAAGCAGTTTATGTAGAAAGACGCATGAGGTACTCACAGCCAAAAATTGCTCACTCAGAACCCACTCTAGTTATTAATTCCCGCTTGACAAATTGGAAGGAGATCTGTAGTTGTTTTATTGAGGATAGAATCAAGATCACGTGAAGTATTAATACCACTCTACAATGCCTCAGTAACGCCACACTTGGAATCCTGCATCCAGTTTTGGTCACCACGATGTAAAAAAGATGTTGAGACTCTAGAAAGAGTACAGAGAAGAACAACAAAGATGATCAGGGGACTGGAGGCTAAAGTATATAAGGAATGGCTGCTGTAATTGGGTATGTCTAGTTTAATGAAGAGAAGGACGAGGGGGGACAAGATAGCAGTGGTCCAATATCTCAGGGGCTGCCCCAAAGAAGAGGGAGTCAAGCTATTCTCCAAAGCGCCTGAAGTCAGGACAAGAAGCAATGGGTGGAAACTAATCAAGGAGAGAAGCAACCTGGAACTAAAGAGAAACTTCCTGACAGTTAGAACAATTAACCAGCGGAACAACCTGCCTCCAGAAGCGGTGAATGCTCCAACACTGGAAGCTTTTAAGAAGAGACTGCACAGCCATTTGTCTGAAATGGCGTAGGGTTTCCTGCCTGAGCAGGGGGTTGGACTAGATGACCTCCAAGGTCCCTTCCATAATCATCATCATCATCATCATCATCATCATCATCATCATCATCATCATCATCATCATCATCATCATCATTATTATTATTATTATTATTATTATTATTATTATTATTATTATTATTATTATTATTATTATTATTATTATTATTATTATTATTATTATATGAAAGGCTAAATGCCCTTAAAAGCCATTTGTTTGCTCCTCAGGCCATCACATGGCAGTGGCTGTTTATAGAAATCTTCTTGGGTTGTTCTGGAATCATTGGTTAAAGCAGAATTGTTAATCAACCCATTAAATACTACTTAAAGTGATAATTTTAGATAATGGGCAATTTTAAGCGCATTAATGACAAACTGCAGTTGGGAGCCTAGAGCAGGAAAAGAGGGTCAAAGAAAATGCATTGGAGTAACTTAAACACTTGGAGTTTGGATCCTCCAAGAAAAACTGAAGAAGGCATCACACAGCACTTCTGAGTGATGTGTTTATTTATTTATTTATTTATTTATTTATTAAATTTATATATGTGTTGACATATTGGTCACTGTTGGAAGGTGAGGTACATTCCAAATTTTATGTGGTATTGCATTATGGTTTGCTATGAAGTAGATATTCAGCAGAAAAGGGCAAGTTATTCTGAACCTCTGTTGTTACACATCCGTATTCCAGTTTCCTGAAAGTTTTCTTCCGCAAAATATGGCTTCTGTTTTCCTGTTTCACTCTCAAGTGTTCCAAAATTCCTTGGCAATTTTTAGAGTGGGCCTTGGTGCCTTCTGAGCTTGGTTGTTGTCTTGCAGACGTTTCACTACCCAAACTAGGTTACATGATCAGTGTTAGATAACATCATCATCAAAAGCACTGATTATATAGTGTGGGTAATGAAACATCTGGGTAAGGAAACACCAAACTCAGAGAGCACTAAGGACCCTTCATTTCAACCCTGAGTTACAAATATTTTCATTTATTGATAAGTTTTAGAGAATATTGTTGAGTCTGATTTATGAGATGGCAGGTAGTCATCTTCCTTCCTTCCTTCCTTCCTTCCTTCCTTCCTTCCTTCCTTCCCTCCCTCCCTCCCTCCTTCCTTCCTTCCTTCCTTCCTTCCTCCCTCCCTCCCTCCCTCCCTCCCTTCCTTCTGGTTGCTAAAGATCAGGCCCACACATGAAGGTCAAATTAAACTCATTTCTTGCTATTCATGCTTCTGCACAGGAATCTGAGGACAATTAACCAGTAGAACAGCTTGCCTTCAGATGTTGTGGGTGCTTCATCATTGGAGATTTTTTAAGAAGAGACTGGACAGTCTGTTGTCTGAAATGGTATAGGATCTCTTGCTTGAGCAGGGGGCTGGACTAGACGACCCCCAAGGTCCCTTCTAGCTGTATTCTGATTCTGATTTTCTCAACTAATGGTTAGCAGCAGCAGCTACAGATAAGGCACCCTTCTTGGATTGTACTAGATGACTTTTCAGAGAAGGGACCTGGAGCATAACCATCCTATCTGGTGTGGGATGTGCAGATGCTTTCAGGAAGCAGCAGTCTGACAAGTAAACTGGGGTTGTTGGGGTTTTTTTTCTCTTCAGTTTAGTGTACTGTACAAATTAAGCCACTGTGATTTTAATGTGTGATTGAGTGCATAGTTGAATTCAACCAATTGTGATTTATTCAGCAAAATACTGTTAAGCAAACCAATGATCAATTCAGCATGTGAGAATCTCTGTGAGAGTGTAATCATGTGCTGAGTACCCATCCTTTGGAAAAGGACAACAGATGTTGTTTGATTTTGCCACTCCTGGAGCTGGTGGTCAAGGTGTTGGTACTATAAATGCTACAAAAACAAGAGAAACACTAAATGCCTCCTCATGGAGTCTTTGTCACTCTGGAATCATTTGTACGCTGCTGGGATCTTGTGACATTTGCACTGCTGAAAAGCTGAGTGGATTTATTTCCAGCCCAGCTGCAGAATATTTGAAGTCACAGGAAAAATCTTTGAAAGGCTGCAACACTGTGGAGCTTTTGAGTGGTCCATCTCTTGCCTTCAATTGCTTCTGGGTTTCAGTCCTTCTAGTAGAGCATCTGAGAAGAAAGAACATAGAATATAGAATGACAGAGTTGGAAGGGATCTTGGAGGTCATCTAGTCCAACTCCCTGCATGAGCAGGAGAGTCTGTACAATTTCAGACAAGCGACTGTCCAGCCTCTTCTTAAAAGCCTCCAATGATGGAGCACCCACAATTTCTGAAGGCCAGCTGTTCCACTGGCTGATTGTTCTCATCATTAGGAATTTTCTCCTTAGTTCTAGGTTGCTTCCCTCCTTGGTTAGTTTCCACCCATTGGTTCTTGTCTTGCCTTCTGGTGCTTTGGAAAATAATTTGCCCCACTCATCTTTCTGACAGGCCCTCAAATACTGGAATACTGCTATCATATATCATATAGGTTGGCTGTTGCATTTGCAGATCTCTGTAAAAAGATCTCAACAGATTTTTGCACAAAGTAAAATGGAATGATATGAGTGGAAGACATGAACTATATAATAAGGCATATTAGTTTCTCCTGTGTGAAGAGGTGTTATTACTCTTGGACTGGCAATTGTTTAGGACAAGGCTTTGCTCATTGGTCCCAGCATTTGAAAATTTTCAAAGGAACAGAAAACCATGCAATGTTTCCAAGCTGTTATGAGGATTGAGGAATGCAAATATGAAAGACATAACAGAGCCTGGACAGAGTCAAAAGAGGAATCAGCTTAGAATTGCTATGTAGTCAGAAGTGGTCCAAATCCAGTCCCTCTTAAATTCTGTTGACCCTTATTTAGTGCCAAAAGAGTGCTAACAGTTGACTAGTTTCCTGTGCATAGGCATGAAACATAAATCAGTTTAATTGGAACATAATGTGTTGCCTTGGTCTTTCCACCTGACAGAAAATTATGGTAACAAAGAGTTCACTGAATTTGTGCAATTAAGACAAAGTCAAAAAAAGGTAAGAACTAGGTATTAAATTTTTTTTTAACAGTGTCTAAGATTTAACAAAGAACAGAGGGAGAACTAAACTGGAAATAAGGAGGAATTCCATGATCAGAAGATCTAATAAGTAGTGGAGCAATCTATCTTCTGGAGTTCTATCACTGGAGGCTTTATCACTTGAGGTTTTCAAACAAAGGTTGGATAACCATTTGTTTGGGATGGTCTGGAGATTCCAGTTTTGGACCGGGGTTTAGTTTAAAAGACCTCCAAGTCCTCCTTCTAATCTCATAATTCTATGGTTCCACTAGCAAAATTCCTCATACGTATGTGTTCCAGAGGAAAATACTCAACAGAGTCATATTTAGTTCTGTTAGGTCTAATCATCATTTTAAAGAGCTTGCATGTATCAATCCCACCCTTTTGTCTTGCTTTTTGGTATTATATTGAGGCTAAAAATCTTTTAAGATAAGATAACCTTTATTGTCATTTTTTTTTACTGTGGGCACAATGGCACACATCAAAAATGAAATTTAGTTGCCCGCTCTCAAAGTGAAACACATACATGACACACACCTAAACATACTATGAACAACATACGTATAGACCCACATTCCTACATATATGTAGCAAATAAATATTAAATACTGTCCATCTTGAATATATAATGGAACGAGGAAGCTTGAGAGTTCGCAAGGTTAATGCTGTAGGGAATGAAACTGTGACTGAATCTGGATGTTCTGCTTTGGATACCACTAAGCCCCCTCCTCCCAGAAGGTAACAAGGAACACAGGTCATGAAGAGGGTGTGTAGTGTCCCAGGTAATCTTACGGACCCTGCACAAGCAACGCTTCTGTGCTATGTCCTGGATGGGAGGGAGGGAACTGCCAATGATCTTTTTGGCCATTCTCACCACTCTTAGTGGGCAAAACTTCCCCCACCCAAAAATCATGAAGAAAAAGCCACTTGCTATTCTTGGCATAAAATTGTAACTTGCAACATCTGTGCTGAGCTTGATGTCTTCTGTCTCTTAGTCTCCACTTAAGCTTCCCGTGTGTGTTTTGCCATTTTCAGAGGTGTCTCTCTGTCTGTCAACTTTTTAACCAGCTGCCACAATTGTAAGAGCAGCTTTAGGCTGCAAACCTTTGCTGCTGCCTTTAGAACTTTAATTGCCTTTTTTGTTGTTGTCTAGTTGTATTGTTAACACAGACGTATATGACCAAACACAATGCAACTAATTGGCAAAAAAAGAGAGAAGCAACCTAGAACTAAGGAAATAATTGGCAAATGTTGCTGATAAACTTTGTCTAGTAGTTTTTGAGCCACTGGACTGCCATAATGTTAAATCTTCAGCCCATGGAACTGTTTCTTGGGAGAAATGCTGGGGAATGTGTTATGCAACCTATCTGCAGCACTATTCCATCAAATTAGTTGTGTCGTGCCTGTGTGAATTGTGGTTCCCATTTGTTGCTTATTGCTACTATTTCAGGAGGGGTTTTGCACATCATTTTTTAAGTTCTATTCCCCTCTGGCATTTCTCCATATGCATCAGATTGTGTTGACACTGATTGTATATCCTCTTAGTATCTGTGCTATGTTTGCTTATTTCTTTATTGGCAACTAGGCATATCACCTTTAAAAATAAAAGCACTGGTATCCCCTTATCTACAATAAAGGAACGCTGCCCGTGGATTAAACTGGGAGATGTATTTTGGCTTGGCACCAACCAAAATCACAAAAGCATTTTTAATGTGTAAGTAGAATTCCAGAACTCAAAGAAATGGAGGGAACTGAAATTTAAATTAATGATTAAATATTAAAAGCAAAGGGCATAACTCCTTAGCTTGGTCTTTCCAGTATAAATAGTAATTCACTCGACCTTTAGCATAACATTTATTCTTGAAGCTGACCTTTATAATCCATTCATGGATATTTTTTTTAACCCGCATTGAACTATGGTATGTTGCTTGCCATGTTTTTCCTTGCTTTGCATTCTGGACGAGCCTCTGGAGTCTTTTATTAATTGATAGCTTGGAGATAATGGATTAGTCCATGGTAATTTGGGGGGGGCAGGTTTTATTAATAAGCCCATTCCCAGTTAACATTTTTGAATTTTCAAATGACTTTTTAAAAAGAAAGTGGAACATTTGTAGTTAAGCGCCCCGTTTTAATATAACCTCTTATAAGATCTGCATGTAAAATTCATTTCATCTCAAGGGATGGTTGGTTCCACATGTGACACTAAGCTATGGTTTATTTAACCAAGATTTACTGCAGAAATACAGTACAGACTTCTAACTGAATTTGCACAACAGGATCTAAATCATGTGCTATGCATTTTACAAGCCATAATAGTTGCATTCAAAAAAATAAATAAATAGAGGTTTATGTGGCACACCAGAGTACCTAAATCCATCGTTTTAAGTCTATGTATCGCTTTTAAGACCTTGCTTTTATTTTGCCTTTTCTGTTAAGACTTTCTCCTATTTCTCATCATTTTACACTGTTAAGATATTTCATTAAATGCCTTAACATTAATACATGTAAATATGAAAGCTACCTATTTTTTGCAGTTTACCCTTAGTGTTGGTTGTTTAGCCTAACTTTAACATAATTTTTAATATTATACTTGATATATGCAATATTCTTGTATCTTTTTGTTGGAATCCGAAATAAGTTTCAGGCAACTACTTTCTTCTAAACCGTATTCTCACTGTTCCCAGGGAGATTTTGGCTAAAGGATTTCTAATTATTTCTTGGTTTGTTTACACGGTTTAATCTATAATATTTTCATGGAAACAATTTTTGTTTTTAATTATTTCGGGACCCTTGAGGTCGAGAAGCTAATGCATGTGGTTTAAGGTAAACAGTGAATACAATTTAAGTGTACAGTTAATATACCTCAAATGCCTTTTAGCAAAAAGTTTCCATTAAATTGCAGGAGATTAGTGCTGGAATAAGTTTACAATACTATCTTTGTATATGTACGTACTAATGACTGGATTTTTAAAAATCAAATATGATTCAGTTTGTAAAATGAGAGAAGTGATGTAGCCAAAACTTGTATGGAGGTATAATAATGTGTTAGGTAGTATCCTCATATTGAGAAATAGCATAGGACAGGACAGAACAGAACAGAACAGAATAGAATAGAATAACAGAGTTGGAAGAGATTTTGTAGGTCATCTAGTCCAAACCCCCACCCAAACAGGAGACCCTATACCAGAGGTGTCAAACTCAATTTCATTGAGGGCCGCATCAGCATTGCGGTTGCCCTCGGGGGGCTGGGTGGGTGTGGTCAAGGTGGGTGCAGCCTACTGGGTGGGCGTGGATAGAGTGGGTGTGGCCTACTGGGTGGGCATGGCCAGCTCTACACCGTTCGCGTCAAGGGTGCCTGTGGGGACCTGGGCAGGAGTGGGACAAATCTGAGGGTCTCTGGAAGAAGGGGGTGGGACTGGGGCAAGCACCAAGGCATGGTCCATTTCTTCATTCCTCACAAAGGATGACACCTCCCCAGCATGCACCCAGGGGGCGGGGCCAACACAGCAGGAGCTGGTTCCTTGCTGTTTCTAGACAGCCTTGTGGAGCTAAGACTGAATGCGTTTCAGCATATATGGCCACCACAAAATTGTACATTGGCTCCCTCCCGGCCAGCCTGGGCCAGGGCCAAGGCAGTGGGGGCCGTTCCCTCACTGTTTCCAGGATGGCTTCGCGGGTCACATGAAACCACTTCGCGGGCTGCATCCGGCCCCTGGGCCTTGTGTTTGACATGTCTGCCCTACACCATTTCAGATAGATGGCAGTCCAGTCTTTTCTTGAAAGCTTCCAGGGATGAAGCTCCCACAACATCTGAAGGCAAGCTGTTCCACTGGTTGATTGTTCTCACTGTCAGAAAATTTCTCCTGATTTCTAAGTTGAATTTGTCCTTGGTTAGTTTCCATCTATTGTTCCTTGTCTGGCCTTCAAGTGCTTTGGAAAATAAGTTGACCTTTTCCTCTCTGTGGCAGCCCCTCAAATATTGGAACACTGCTATCATGTCACCCTGCTTCTTCTTTTCACTAGACTAGCCATGCCCAATTTTATTTATTTTATTTATTTATTGTTTATATTTATATCCCGCCCTTCTCCTTGCGGACTCAGGGCGGCTAACAACCAAATAAAAATGCAAATCCCAAAACTACAGATTAAAACATAATTAAAAACAAATATTAATAATTGGTCTAATTAATTTAAAATTACTTTAAAACCCCCATTAAAAACTTCCCCCTAGGCCAGTCCTGCAAGCTGGAATAACCATGTCTTAAGGGCGCGGCGGAAGGAAGGGAGATCACCCTGATCTCTGGGGGTAGTTCATTCCAGAGGGTGGGAGCAACCATTCTTCATATGTTTTAGCCTCCAGTCCCCTAATCAGTAGAAATATGCTGACTTGGTAAACTGCTTAGAGCGACCGGTAAAGCACTATGAACTGATATATAAGTCTAAGTGCTATTGCTATTGCTAATAATTGGTTGGTAACTCAATTGCAATGAATGATGCAATGGGAGAATTAATTCTTCTCATTCCTTCTGATACTCTTTCAATTTATGGAACTGCAGTGGAAATATACTACTGTATATAGGCTTTATAACAGCCAGTTTGATGTAGTGCTTAAGGCAACAGGCTAGAAACTGGGAGATTGTGAGTTCTAGTTCCACTTTAAGCACAAAGCCAGCTGGGTGACCTTGGGCCAGTCCTTCTCTCTCAACCCTAAGAAGGAGGCAATGGCAAATCACTTCTGAAATCTTGCCAAGAAAACTGCAAGAACTTGTCCAGGGAGTTTTCGAGAATGAGACACAAATGAATAGAAGAAAAAAAAATGTGGTTCCTTTGATAAGGGGTTTGATGAGGCAGATCCAAAACTATTTTTCACCAGTCACAATTAACAGAGAGGCAGTCAAGTCAAGGTGTACTAAATCTTTTCTCTAGGGATGAAATATACAAACAGAGTGGTACATTGCATTTGTAGATGCTAGCCGTAATTTTTTCTGAAGGGCCAGTGAGTTACATAAAGGGTAACACTTAGGCTAAATTGACCTTGAAATTGACTTCCTTATTTTATGACTTTCTGAAGGGAGATTAGTTTTTTCTTTCTTTCATGCAATGTGAAACAATTTACATGGTAATAAACGATAAGAGATTGTTCGATATATTGCTAGAACATTGTCGAATGCCGAAAAGGTGTTATTGTTCTCGCTTACATTCATTTCTTAGCCTGAGGCATACATGCTATATATTTTTTAAGAATCTGAGAGCAAGAAGCTTAAATTTCCTTTTTTTTCCTCTCACTCTAAAGGCAGATAATGGATGGCGATGTTAATGGCCAAGATCTGGCCCTCAGATGATTCTTTGGCAATCCTGTTTGGAAAAATTATATGTCAGGATTAAGTCTCTGATAGGACAGACGTAGCGCACAAAAGCAAAAAATTATTTAGTCAAGATGAATTGAATGAACCACAGCTAATTCACAAAATGTGGCTAAATGTGGCTTCTTCTTCTTCCGTGTCTAGATCAAACTTTAAACTGCCAGAAAGAACCCACCTTGGCTTTGTTGTTGACCAAAATAAGCCATTTTCCATACATGTTTCTCATAATCACTGACATACCAGCAAATCAGCCACACAGGCAAAATGTGGCTGACTTTGGTGGTCATCTCAAATGATCTCTTAGGTTCTTGTTGTGTGGCGAAGAACTGCAATTAAGGACTAGATTGACTCAGTTGTAGGTCCAAATGTCTAGACAAAGATCCAGGTCCCCAAAGGTGAGCGCTAATGGAAGATTTGGGGGACAGTAAAAAAGCATCAATGATTGGGCTGGCAGAAGAACCTGAGAAGAATCCAGGGGCTTAGTCAAACCGATGGTAGTCCCACAGGGGACAACCAAGACCATTCAAGATGCTCATAGGCATGGATTCCATGCCTATCTTCTAATGTTACTGGCCAACAGTTGGTACTTAAGCACTGTTGCCTAACATAACAAACAACCAAGAAATAATGTATGATATATAATAAAACAAAACAAAATAGGTATGAAGGTCAGTTGGCTGATTTGGGGCCAATCACCAGAAGACTGGGAATTCTGCCTTCAGTGTGAAAACTGGCTGGGTGACTTTGGGCCAATCACCAGGAAATTGGGAGTTCTAGTCCTGCCTTCAGCATGAAAGCTGGCTGGGTGACCTTGGGCCAATCACCAGGAGACTGGGAATTCTAGTCCCGTCTTCAGCATGAAAGCTAGTTGGATGACCTTGGGCCAATCACCAGGAAACTGGGAATTCTAGTCCCGTCTTCAGCATGAAAGCTAGCTGGGTGACGTTGGGCCAATCACCAGGAGACTGGGAATTCTAGTCCCGTCTTCAGCATGAAAGCTAGCTGGATGACCTTGGGCCAATCACCAGGAGACTGGGAATTCTAGTCCCGTCTTCAGCATGAAAGCTAGCTGGGTGACGTTGGGCCAATCACCAGGAGACTGGGAATTCTAGTCCCGTCTTCAGCATNTCAGTTGGCTGATTTGGGGCCAATCACCAGAAGACTGGGAATTCTGCCTTCAGTGTGAAAACTGGCTGGGTGACTTTGGGCCAATCACCAGGAAATTGGGAGTTCTAGTCCTGCCTTCAGCATGAAAGCTGGCTGGGTGACCTTGGGCCAATCACCAGGAGACTGGGAATTCTAGTCCCGTCTTCAGCATGAAAGCTAGCTGGGTGACGTTGGGCCAATCACCAGGAGACTGGGAATTCTAGTCCCGTCTTCAGCATGAAAGCTAGCTGGGTGACCTTGGGCCAATCACCAGGAGACTGGGAATTCTAGTCCCGTCTTCAGCATGAAAGCTAGCTGGGTGACCTTGGGCCAATCACCAGGAGACTGGGAATTCTAGTCCTGTCTTCAGCATGAAAGCTAGCTGGGTGACTTTGGGCCAATCACCAGGAGACTGGGAATTCTAGTCCCGTCTTCAGCATGAAAGCTGGCTGAGTGACTTTGGGCCAATCCTTCTCTCTCAGTCCAATCCACCTCACAGGGTGATTGTTGTGAGGAAAATAGAAGGAGGAAGGAGTATTGGGTATGTTCACTGCCTTGAGTTACTTATAAGGTTTAAAAAAACAGGATAAATTTATAATAAATTAATAAACGATCATAGCTAATAGATATTGGTAGCCCTATCTTTCATGAAGTTGTCCAATGCCCTTTTAAATTTACCCAAATTACTGGTCATTGCCATACAGGACAAGGAAACTGGGTTGGGTGCCTCTCATTAAACCATTTTCCCCCTTTTTGCATTTTAAAAAATATTACAGAGCTAATGAGTCACTGGCTGCTTGTAGATCTAGGTGTCTGGGTTTTTTTTTCCCCCAGCCCAAGCAGAAAGACTTTTGAAGTAAATGGGGAAGGCATGAAAATTAAATATTTTATTATTTTGAGGTTTTTCCCCTTTTTTTCTTTTTTAATATTTATAAAGAATACAGACGCTTTGGCATTAATCTTAAAAAGGTACATTTCTCTTTTACATCAGGGTATTCTGCTTGGTAGCATTAGCACGAGTAAAGCTTTGTTAAGCATTAATTATATACCTTCAGTAATTATCTGTCCTTTGATAGTTATCTTTTTTTGAAAATATATCTTGGTTTAAAATAAACATTATTTTTAAAAAAAATGGAAGAAAAAGAGAAGGAAAAAAAGTTGTTGTCTTTTAAGGATAAAGTCCCTATTTGTTGTCTTTTAAGGATAAAGTCACTGGCTACCTACAGTAACTCTATAGTTGGTGGGAGGAGATATCTAATTCTTCCCCCCCCCCCAAAAAAAAATAAACATCCCTCATTTTCATATACTGTGATATAACTGGAGACCTTGAGAAAGATGCTGAGGTCCTAGAATAGGGGTGTCAAACTCAATTTCATTGAGGGTTGCATCAGCATTGCAGTTGCCCTCAGGGGGCCAGGTGGGTGTGGCCAGGGTGGGTGTGGCCTACTGGGTGGGCGTGGGTGGAGTGGGTGTGGCCTACTGGGTGGGCGTGGTCAGCTTTACATCGTTCACATCAAGGATGCCTGTGGGGGTCTGGGCAGGAGTGGGACAGATCTGAGGGTCTCTGGCAGAAGGGGGTGGGACCGGGGAAAGTGCCAAGGCATGGTCCACTGGAGGAGCCTCGCTGTTCCTCTCAGGCCATGCGTGGGGGGGGGGCTTATGGAGCTAATACTGAATGCGTTTCAGCCTAGATGGCCACCACAAAATTGTACATTGGCTCCCAGCTGGTCTGGGCCAGGGCCAAGGCAGAGGGGGCCATTCCCTCACTGTTTCCAGGATGGCTTCACGGGCCACATGAAACCACTTTGTGGGCTGCATCCGGCCCCCAGGCCTTGTGTTTGACATGTCTGTCCTAGAAAGATTGCAGAGAAGAGCAACAAAGAAGATAAGGGGTTTGGAGACTAAACTGTATGAAGAATGAGGACTCCTTGATGCTCTCTGAACTTGATTGTTGTCTTGCATACGTTTCATGACCGAAACTAGGTAACATCATCATCGCTGGTGATGTTACCTAGTTTGGGTAATGTAACATTTGTAAGAAAAATAACAAGCTCAGAGAGCACCAAGGACCCCTCCTTTCAACCCCAAGCTACCAATAGTCTCCTTTATTGGTACCGTATGATGAATGGTTGAGGAAACTAGGTATGTTCACCCTAACAAAGAGAAGGTTCAGAACTGATATGACAGCTGTCTTCCAATATTTGAAGGGCTGTCACAGGGAAGAGGGGGACTGATTTATTCTCCAAAGCACCAGAGGACAGGACAAGAATGGGTGGAAGCTTATCAAGGAAAGATCCAACCTAGAAGTAAGGAGAAGTTTCCTGACCGTGGGAATAATCAATCAATGGAACAGCTTGCCTCCTGGGGTTGTGGGTGCTCCATCAGTGGAGGTTTTCAAAAATGGACTGGAGAATCATTTAACCCAGGTGGTATAAGATCTCCTGCTTGAGCAGGGGTTTGCACTTGTCCCTTCCAGAATAACAGAACCGGAAGGGACTTTGGAGGTCTTTTAGTCCAGCCCTCTGCTCAGGCAGGAAACCCTATACCATTTCAAACAAGTGGTTGTCCAATTTCTTCTTAAAAACCTCCAGTGATGGAGCACCCACAACTTCTGGAGGCAAGACATTCCACTGGTTAATTGTTCTCACTGTCAGGAAATTTCTCTTTAGTTCTAGATTGGGTCTCTCCTTGATTAGTTTCCATCCGTTGCTTCTTGTCCTGCCTTCAGGTGCTTTGGAGACTAGGTTGACTCCC
>NW_015387871.1:70176-77491 GCF_001527695.2 Protobothrops mucrosquamatus
TGTTCCTATTATTGGCATATGTTGTTAATTCTTTTTATACGATCCTTTGAGTCATCTGGTGATTAAGATGACTTAGATATTTTGGATAGTGAGATGGGGGGGTATATTTAATAAATAAATAAAGACAAACTCTAGTGAGCAGTCTTTTGTTCCAGACAACATCACGTCTCTTACTGGGGAGTGATTTCTTTAGAAGCTACAACCTATTTTGATGCACAGGAAGGACACACAAAGCAAGGTTTGGGGTGGGGGTGGGGTGGGGAATCAGCACCCTGGACAGAGTATGCCTTCCTTAGTGGGCTCGCCAAAGGTTGCTGAAGTTTAAATTTCTAAAAATCCCCAGCCGTTGGCATGGATGGGATTGAACTTCGGCAATATATAAAGGGCCACAGCTTCTCCACCTTGTTTTAGAAAGAGACAAGGTGCAAAGAGATTTAGTGAGCTGTTGTTCTGTTTCTGTTTTAATCATGTCAGATGTTGCGAACTTTAGAAAGAGTGCAGAGAAGAGAGGCAAAGATGATTAGGGGTCTGGAGGCTAAAACATATGATAAACAGTTGCAGGAACAGGGTGTGCCTAGTCTGTATCTAGTCTAACAAAGAGAAGAACTATCGAGAACATGATAGCAGTCCTCCAATATTTGAGAGGCTATCACAAAAAAAGAGGGAGACAACCTATTCTCCAATACACCTGAGGGCAATGCAAGAAGTAACAGATGGAAACTTATCAAAGAACTAAGGAGAACTTATCTCCTAGAACTAAGGAGAAATTTCCTCACTGTGAGAACAATGAATAGCAAAGGCACTTAGACTTATATACTGCTTCGCAGTGCTTTACAGCCCCCTCTAAGTGGTTTACAGAATCAGCATATTGCCCCCCTCCCCCCAGCAATCTGGGTCCTCATTTTACCCATCTTGGAAGGATAGAAGACTGAGTCAACCTTGAACTGATGAGACTCGAACTGCTGGCAGCCGGCAGTCAGCAGAAGTAGCCTGCAGTACTGCATTCTAACCACTGCACCACCATGGCTCTTAATCAGTGGAACGACTTGCCTCCAGGAGTTGTGGGTGCTCCATCACTGGAGGTTTTTAAGAAGAGATTGGACATCCACTTGTCTGAAATGATATAGGGTCTCCTGCCTGAGCAGGGGGTTGGACTCGATGACCTCCAAGGTCCCTTCCAATTCTATTTACTGTTATATATTCTTTAAAAGAGCTCAGAGCTGATTCCAACAGATTTTTCTCTTATTATTGAAGTTAAAGAGATTATCCCATATGATAACAAAGACCTACAAGGAATTAAGTTCTTAGTTGAACTTGTAACTGAAAACCAACCCAATGTGTCATTACTTGAGAAAATTAAAAAAACAACAATTATGGAACCTCATTGCTAGTCCCAACTCTGCACCTCCTTCTTAGGGCATCAGCAGGACTTCTAAGGATTTGGACCTGGTTTCCTCTATTACATTCAGTGCTTTTTTTGTAAAAAAAAAAAAAAAAAAAGGTGCCGGAACTCACACATATCATACAACCCGCCTTGCCTACCAAACAAGGTTCCATCCAAAAAAGGTGCCGGAAGTCCATTCTGGGCGTTCTATGACAAAAAAAAGCCCTGATTACATTGAAATGGAATCTTCAGCCTTTCTGCACAGGATACATTCCAGGCAATCACATTAAAGGGATTACTCAGTTGGCTTCTCTTCTTGTTTGCCAATGTGGTTTCTTGATTTTGGAGGAGGAAGCATATTGTAAACAGCAAGGACCGTAGAATAAATAGAATACTGTTTATTATACATTTTATCACTCTCAGTGGAATTGTATCTATATTTGTCTAATAGAATTGGGATTCACAAAATCTATGTTTGAAGACTGGAAGAGAAGTGGAAGGAATCAGTCAGAAAATTAGCAGAACGGAAATATAGGCAATTGGATATATTTATAGTACATTGAATGTATTTGTATAATGATTATTTCCATTCTTTTTTGTTTAAATAGTGCTTGCTAGTTATCTTAGAGCCTTGGCCTTCATCATGGGGAGCAAACCTGTGGGTGACAGACTTGCATTTTACTAGAGATTTCATTAATTAATTAATTCAATTTTTATGACCACCCTATTCAACCAAGTGACTTTAGAATAGTGTTTTTCAGTCTGTGCAAATTTAAGATGTGTGGACTTCAGCTCCCAGAATTCTTTAGCCTGCATGCTGTTTGGGGAATTCTGGGCATTGAAGTCCATACATCTTAAAGTTGCTGAGGTTGGAGAACTCTATTGTAGAGTTTGGTCTTAAGGTGCAGGAAGGCACATTCCAATTTGAATATTACAAAAGGCGTTCTTTCAGCAAGAACAGTTTGACAATGAGAGCAATTACTGCAGGTTACCCTGGGGAGGGCTTAACCTGGATTCTTGCACAAAGCAAAGATTGGGCTTGAAGGCCTCAATAGCCTTTCATGTCCCTGTGGTTCTTTGAGCATTTCTGTCATTTTTCCCGCATGGATTCCCAGAAACAAACACACATCTTCCTAGAGCTTTTCTCCACCGATGATCCTGAACAGTAGGCTGAGCTGATAGAAGGTAAATTTCTCAAAGTAGACCAGTACCCTTCTACAGGTGTGAGTGTTAACTTCAAGCTGGTTTTTGTCCTACATCCTCTTCCACACAATCCCTTTATACAGCAGCAAGTAAAAAAGCCTGCTTCAAAACACTGAGGAGGTATGTTTGCTAACTCCTGTATTGTTTCAATGATATCCAAAAGTTTATCTTTGAAGGAGATGAGTGGTACAGAAATGTGAAAAATATAAATAGATAAATAGGTAGATAGGTAGGTAGGTAGATAGATGGATAATTGTATGGATAGATAATAGATGGATGGATGGATGGATGGATGGATGGATGGATAGATACAGATATTAGAGATAAGAGATGAGATGATAGGTAGATATAAAGCTTGAGTATGTGTAGATAGATATGATATATTAAGATAGATAGATAGATAGATAGATAGATAGATAGATAGATAGATAGATAGATAGATAGATGATGGATGGATAAATAATAGATAGATACATAGATAGATAGATACATGATGGATGGATGGATAAATAATAGATGGATATATAGATAGATGGATAGATAGATGATAGGTAGGTAGGTAGGTAGGTAGGTAGGTAGATAGATAGATAGATAGATAGATAGATAGATAGATAGATAGATAGATAATTTCTGCTACTTT
Source organism: Protobothrops mucrosquamatus (assembly GCF_001527695.2). Lineage (NCBI taxonomy): Eukaryota > Metazoa > Chordata > Lepidosauria > Squamata > Viperidae > Protobothrops > Protobothrops mucrosquamatus. The sequence goes on from NW_015387871.1 coordinate 73,404, forward strand.
CTGTTGCAGTCTTTTCCAGCCTATTGACAGCTGCCTTTTAGTACCATAAAAATTTTAGCAGTTTTTTTTTTCTTGATTTAATTACTTTTCCTCTGGTATAATTGTGCTTTTCTGCCTATTTCAGATACTCATCCAAAATATTGACATTAGATAACAAGAAATGATCTCTTTCTCAGGCGGTGTGTTTGTTTTAATCTAGTGACATTGAGAAAAAAAAATTGAACCACAGAGGAGTTTTCAAGATACTTCAACATAGGCAATAATGATATATTTTTTTTTCTTTCTTTCAATATTTTGCCTCCCCCCCTTTTTTCTTTTCCCCTTTGTTCTTTTTGCCGAGAAATAAAATTGCTGCAAGACGGCACTTTGTGATCAGAATGGAAATGAGAGGTTGAGCAACCAGGAATTACCTGCCCATAGAACTTCAGCAGAGACTGTTGTTGTGTTGTTGGTATTGTTATTCTGGCCCAGCGAGTCAAAGCTGCAAGCAGAAATAGTTGGTGGGGGCTGATTTCCCTTGCTGGACCAGAAGTAAATTTTGTCCAGAGCAATGATAAACATCTAACATGGTCGTTTCCTTAGTAGCAGCTTTGCACTCTCATTTTGGTATAAATCAGGGGTCTTCAGACTTGGCCCTTTTATGACTCCTGCAATTCAACAAAAGTATGTATAGTCAAGGCCATGGTTTTCCCAGTTGCAATGTATGGCTGTGAAAGTTGGACCTTAAGAAAGGCTGAGTGACAAAGAATTGAGGCCTTTGAACTATGGTGCTGGAGAAGACTCCTGCGAGTCCCCTGGACTGCAAGGCGATCAAACCGGTCAGTCCTAGAGGAGATCAACCCCGACTGCTCTTTAGAAGGCCAGATCCTGAAGTTGAAACTCAAGTACTTTGGCCACCTAATGAGAAGGAAGGACTCACTGGAGAAGAGTCTAATGCTGGGAAAGATGGAGGGCAATAGAAGAAGGGGATGACAGAGAATGAGGTGGCTGGATGGAGTCACTGAAGCAGTAGGCGTGAGCTTAAATGGACTCCAGACGATGGTATAGGACAGGAAGGCCTGGAGGAATGTTGTCCATGGGGTCGTGATGAGTCGGACACAACTTCGCAACTAACAACAATAACAACTAGGTTCTGTAGCTCTCCGTGGTACTGAAATGTTTGTTTTTAAGATCACAGCATTCTGAGATAAACTAATGATGAATTTCTTGCACATTTGTACTTAGGCATGATCAATGTGTTGTATCTGTGCCTTTTGCATTCCAAGAAGTGTTGTTTGGGGGAAAATAGTGCTCTGACACTTCCTGTTAGCCATTCCCCCCCCCCCCCAAATCATGGAATCCAACACTTCCCAAGTTTTCCAGGAAGTGCGGACAATGAGAAGTTGCATTCATTAACTTTTTTTTGTTTAGTTTGAAAAAAAATAGGGAAAAGCCTCAGAAAATAAATGTCAAAGTATCCTTGGAAGCAATTTCAGATAAGCTTGTTTTTGGTTTGCCCAAAACCTCTAGATGTATAGGGAGAAAAATCAAATGCTCACCGCAGCCTAAATGGATACTGATGAGCAGTTAAATGAAGACAGAATTTGGAGTAGAATTGTTGAGCTGAAGTGGAGATAAACAATCCTGGACTTTAAAGAGGAAAGACCAGACTGAAATTTCAAGTGTGGTGGTAAAATGCCATCTAGTGACAATTTTCAGGAAGCAGCTGTTCATATTTATTCATTTGCATTTTTTAAAAAGCCTCCAACAGGACACTTAGATTTTTCCTATATATATATATTTTTTTGAGGAAGAAAAGTCCAGAGGATTTAATTTAAAATACTCCTCTTTGTTTTTCTCTCGATGATATATTTCTTTGTTTGCTTTTTTTCCCCCTTACAGAAAGGCAGCCAATAAATTGACTTGTTCTGTTTAAAACAACCAAGCAGCAGAAGAACCTATTGGGTGGCAGAGTCACGGGGGAAAAATCAGACTGAAATGCATAACAACAACCAGAGTGGGATATTGTGTTGTGCTGTTTTCTGAAATGCAAAACAAAACAATGCCCCCCCCAAAAGAATGCATTGAATTATAAATGAATTATGAAATCTCTCTCTCTTTCTCTCTCTTGGTATCTCTCTCTCTCTCTCACACACACACACACACCCTCCCTCCCTTCCCTCCCTTTTTTCTTTCTTTTTTCTTTTTTCTTCTTTTCTCCCTCCCCTCCCTCCCTCCCCCCTCCCCCCCTCTCTCTCTATGTTTGTGTGTGTGGATGAGAGAGAGAGGAAGGGAGAGAGGGAGGGGAGGAAGGAAGGACAGGGAGGGAAAGAAAAAGGGAGGGAGGGAAGGAAGGACAGGGAGGGAGGGANAGGAAGGAAGGAAGGAAGGAAGGAAGGAAGGAGAGCAATACAATGGAATTTGGGGATGAATTTGGACTGTGGACTATGGATCATCACTCTTGCTGGAAAGAGAAACATTGCACGATAGGGCAATAAAGGAAAAAAATGAGGAGAAAAGCAAACAACCAGAATAATCAAATGAAGTAGCTTTTTAAGATAGCATCAAGATCACGAGATGTGATGGTACTGCTCTGTTCTGCATACGTGAGCCCACACTTGGAATATGACATCCATATTCACCACAATGAAAAAAAACAAAACGCTTAGGCCCTGAAAGAGTGCAGAGAAGAGCAACAAAATTGATCAGGGGTCTGGAGGCTAAACCATATAATGAACGGTTGAGGGAACTAGGTAATGTTCAGTCTAATGAAGAGGAGACCTAGGTATAACAGGAGAGCACTCTTCTGGTACTTGAGGGGCTGCCACAGAGAAGAGAGGATTGATTTATTCTCCAAAGCACTGTCAAGTCAAGTTAAGTCAATGTTTATTACGGTCAAAGACCGGAAGTACTGCAAGGCAGCATAAGTAGCTATGGGTAGAAGCTTGTTAAAGAGAGAACCTCAACCTAAAACTAAGGAGAAATTTTCTGATGCTGAGAACAATTGATTAATGGAACAGTTTGCCTCCTGACATTATGGGTGCTCCATTATTGGAGGTTTTCAAGAAAAGATTGGATAACTATTTATCTAGGACAGAATAAGGACTTCTGCCAGCCCTTTGATTCTATGATTTCACCAAGAAATTGTGTGCCTCCAAGTAGATAAAGTCTAGCTTATCTAAAGTCTTATCCCAAAGCCTGAATTCCTTGTACCCTAATGATAATGACAAGGTATTTTCTATTTTCCTTTCTTTGGGGCTGGTGATAAAATGTAGTTCTCTTGGTTTAAATTTGAGGGTCAACTCGGGCTGCAGTCTGGTCTAGAAAAATCAGATTACTACCAAGAATCTCTGGCTAACATTGTGACTATATTACTGTGGTGAATGAAGAAATAACTTGAGTTTTTTGAGAGCAAACCATTGAATTAGCTGATGATGATAATGGCCAGGAAATGCTGGATGAGGGCTAAATGTTGGGGCCCATCAAGAAACAACGATCTAAGTTTGTTGCGCAAGATCTGAGGGGTGGCTCGGTAAAAATGCAAGAGACCAGAAGTTACCTTTTAAGCTTTGCGTTTTTATTCAGCTGAACAAAGATGGGCCCCTCCAAAAAAGAGGAAGCCCCGACGACGAGCAATCCATGCATTTATACCTTTTTGGATTACACACATAAGCGATCCACTCAGCAAAGCTGGCACACGTAGATAATAAGAATTCACCCAGGAAACTCCAGGAAGGCTGGTGCACTATAGATAAGATAAGGAAGAACAGAAATAGCTAAAGATGTTCTTTTGTCTAGTTCCCTACAGACATGGAATGTTCTCTGGTTTTCTGGGACATTGGGAGTTCCCCTGGGTGACTTACAACCGTTCATTATTCTATGCTTTCTTCTGATTCCTGGTCAACAAGTTGACTTGAAGTTCAGGGGCGGCAAATGAATTAAATTGATGCTGGGCATCCATCTCACTATCAGCACAAGGAGGGCATGTCATAATCCCTCTTTTAACATCTTAGTGCTTTGTATTATGATAGATTTTGTTAGCCATTTCTGTATTTATTTAATGTTTTTATCTTCTCTCTCTCTCTCTCTCTCTCTCTCTCTCTCTCTCT
>NW_015387871.1:77855-87951 GCF_001527695.2 Protobothrops mucrosquamatus
TCTCTCTCTCTCTCTCTCTCTCTCTCTCTCTCTCTCTCTCTCTCTCTCTCTCTCTCTCTGTACACACACATATACTGTTGTGTACGTGTGCATATGTATATGTGTATGTATATATGTGTATCTGTGATCATCTATGATGTCATTTCTGGGATCATTCCTAATTCCTCCCTGAGACTCTGGTCCTTCTCCAGTTTCTCAACCTCCTTCCTGTTGTTGCTGTCACTTGACACCACTATATCTGTCACCACCACTGTCTTCTGATCCTTGTCTACCACCCCGATGTTTGGTGATTGGCTCGTATCTGCCTATAGGTTGGAATTTGGAAATCCTGTTATTCTCTGCAACCTTTTGTGGGATCTCCCAACTACACTTAAAAGGGTCTAGCCCATATTCTGTATAGATGTTCTTGTACACAACACTAGTTACTTGGTGATGATGTTCAGTGCATACTGTTCTTTGAGCAACATCAGATTTCACTTTCCAGAAAATTGAAGTGCTAGGAATAGCTAAGATCCTGTGCAGAACCCCCAAACTCCCAGGTGTCTGTCTGTCTGTCGATTCCTCGCTCCCTCCATCCCTCCATCCATCCCTCCATCCATTTCTATCTCTGTCTGTCTCTCCTCATCTACCTACCTACCTACCAACCTACCTACCTACCTTTTTTTAAAAAAAATCTTAATTATTTTATATTTTCAAGCTTTTAACATTATTATTTGTATTCCACCCTTTTTGTGCTGGTCTATGACCATAATAAAGGTTTGATTGGTTGATCATCTACCAACAACACCATTTCCAGGCTGAATGTCAGACCAGACTCAACATCCTTTTATTCGCTGCCTACCTTATGCAGTAACAAGGGGGAAATGATAAAAAGAAAACAAACTCAAAAACGTTGTATTTCTCTTTTTTTGTGTCTTGTATCTGAAGTGGAAATACACCTCCAGGGATGATCATGGGGGACAGGGTGGAACTTTTTAAAATTGTCTCTCCCTTGAATTGCTGTTTTAGTTCTCAAAGCTAGAGGATTTATTAGGCTATAAATAAGGTGACTGGGAAAGTCATGTTTTTGTGCTAATCTGGAGGACAAAAATGAAAGAAAGAAAGAAAGAAAGGGGGAAGTAACTTTGTTTCATCAATGGGAGCTTCAAGAAACTTGTTCTGTTCCAGCCTACGAACGTCCTTGTTACTTCACAAAGACAACCCCTCTTTGAACAGTAGACTGGGAAATAAACCCTTTTATTTGAGTTACAGACCTGATAATTGTCCTAGAAAACCAAAGCAACAGAACACTTTTCCAATGGAGACCTTGTCCAAAAGCAAAAGCGGAGCACGAGTCAAACAGGAAATAACTCACAGACAAAATAAACAGACCATGATCTCTCGACTCTGAAGTTCTTTGCAAACGGTTGCCTCCAGCAACCAGTCCTGCCCACACATTCCCTTTTTGTTTACACAGCCCCCAAGGCGTGGTTTCTCATTGCTTTCTCCTCTTGCCCTGGAGTTGCCCCATTGCCTCCCTCTGTCTTACTCGTGTGACTTGCCTACTTTTATGAGCGTCTCTGAGGTCTTCCAGGTGTCCTTCCTCCGAGTCCGACTCATCTTCCCAGCACAGCTGGCTCTCAGCTCGATCATGAGTGGAAGGACCAGCCTCCTCATCAGTCTGTAAGTCCTGCAGCTCATCAGAGCCTCCGTCTGACTCTGATGGCTCTCCAGGCCCCCCCCCTCCTCCTCCTCCGATTCCCCAGACTCAACTACCGGGATCACAGGCTGGCACGGAATCACAACAAAACTGTGTGGATGTATCCCCCCTTTGGATATAGAGTCCATCTCTGTTTTAAGCATCATTCTGATTCTACTTTCAAAGAACCGGTGAGGAATAAGGCTGAACACTGGGATGCTTCAAAGTCGAGTCACCAAATCAAGGTTGTCCCATGAAAAGTCAGTTCATTGGAGCCTGGACTATATTTCTCTAAATGCTGAAAGTACTGTACCCTCATTAAAAAAAAAGATGCAAACAAAAAGAAAGGGTTCTTAACGTTGTAATAGTCTTCATAGTTTCATTATGGGCAAAAATAAATACATGGAGGAACATGTAGTTGTTGCTTTATTTATGTTCCATGACTGCCTGGAAGAAAGCCTCATTGATCCCAAAGGGTTCCTTCTGAGTAAACAAACTAGACTTGGAATGCTAATACTTGTTCAGACCTTGGCCCAAATGAATTCCACAGTGGGGGAGATACGTAGAAGATAATCTCTGCCTTCAGCCTGGCAGTCTACAGTAAGAGAAAGACACACAGAGAAAAATGAAAAAAGAAGGATGGGGGGGGGGAGATGATTAGGCGACTGTAGGCTAAAATATATGAAGAATGGTTACAGGAAGTGGGCATGGCTAGTCTAGTGAAGAGAAGGACCAGGGGAGACACGATAGCAGTGTTCCAATATTTGAGGGGCTGCCACAGAGAGGAGGGGGTCAACCTATTTTCCAAAGCACCTGAAGGCCAATCAAGGAATAATGGATAGAAGGAGAGATTCAACCTAGAAATAAGGAGAAATTTTCTGACAGTGAGAACAATCAACCAATGGAACAGTTTGCCTCCAGATGTTGTGGGAGCTTCATCACTGGAAGCTTTCAAGAAGAGGCTGGACTGCCATCTGTCAGAAATGGTGTAGGGTCTCCTGCTTGGGGGAGGGTTGGACTAGATGACCTACAAGGTCCTTTCCATCTATTCTATTCTATTCTATTCTATTCTATTCTATTCTATTCTATTCTATTCTATTCCTCTATTCTATTCTATTCTATTCTATTCTATTCTATTCTATTCTATTCTATTCTATTCTATTCTATTCTATTCTGTATAAAGATTCTATTCTATTCTATTCTATTCTATTCTATTCTATTCTATTCTATTCTATTCTATTCTATTCTATTCTATAACAGGCTCAGGTGCTAGTGTGTGTATATGTATCTTGGTCAGTCACAACCCCTGACAACTAGTGGAAACAGTTTTTACACTTCCGTGTTTATTTCTTGGACTGATCTGCCTCTTAAGGCTGATATGCCTTCACTTCAACTTACTCTTCAGTCCAGTTCACCTGAGTCACAATCAAGACTGAGTTTAATGCTGTATGTATTTTTTGGCTCCTTACAAAAGGAAAAACAAATCTCAAAATTTTGTCTCATTCAATTGGCCGAGAAAGAAATTTGATTCTAACACAAAACAAAACATCTTGATCTAATTTTCATGCCGAGGGTGTGAAATTCTTGTGTGGTAGGCATAAAATGTTCTGTGTACCAAAGGTTGCACTGGATGGTCCAGTCTCCTTGGCTTCCCATACTCTGATGACATCAAAAGGAAGGAATGGCTGGTCCAGAGGAGTGATGGAGAGATGTTGGGATAACCACAAGCAAGTTCTGAAAACCACAGGAAGGCATTCTGAAGTAACTTGTGAATGAAGGCCAAAACCAGAAGCATCATTTACAGGGATTTGGGAAATGGAAGATAGATTTTGGTTCAATAATAGTATGATTTTTCCAGTGCCTGTTCACTTTTCAAAATCTCAGCTTCCCCATCCCTGGTTTAGTAGGTGTTTATGTGTGTGTGCTTTTATATAAATGACTTTAACATAGACATCCGTGGCTACAGCTCCCTTCAACCTTAAGATGAAAAATAGTTCTCTCTTCAAGACCCATCCGAGTTCTCAAAATATGAAGCTTGGGCGAGTGGCCGCTCAAATGAGTTTCCAGAGCCCAAATCTCGTTCTATTTCCACTCTCTCATTCTTGTGTCTTCCTCTGGACTGTTGCACAGGCATCAAATTTCTACACAGCTGACCTAGCCAAAGTGGAGAAGTGAGCTCTTGCTGAGGAAGGTCACTCAAAGAAATGTGCTATTCTGCAATTTTTTATTTTCAAGGTTGGAGGAGAGTGAATTATTTAATGTGCAGACTCCTGTCTCGGTGGAGAATGAATGTTATTGTACCGAAGTTTTGCAGGTGTCCTGGGAGAGCAAGATAACATTGGTGAAGGCAGTTCTGTTGCCAATAATAATAATAATAATAAACAAAAATCAGTTAAAACTATTCTTTGTAAATTGTTCTGGGGATGAGGCTGCTTGGAAAGGAAGTTGCTATTGGCAAATACTTTCTTTTGTTGTTGTTGTTCAGTTGCTTAGTCATGTCCAACTCTTTGCAACCATTTGGACCATAGCCCACCAGGCCCCCTTGTCCTCCACTGTCTCCATGTTCCAAGTCTCCTTTTGCTCTTTAAAGTTATCACTGCTCTTTCTTTCAGGAGCTCATCAACTCATCCAGATATAGTTCCTGATTTCCTCTTGACCTATTGGCTCTTCCTTCAGATATTTGTGTATGACCAAATATTTGAAGCTAGTCTTTCAAGCATCAGTGGGAGAACTGCACTCCAGAAACACCCTTGACTATATCTAAAAAAGTGAGGCTGCTGCTGCCATTTTTCCTACCCTAGAGAAATGGTGTTTTTATATCATCCCTTCAGAAATTAGACTGGCTTCCATTTTAACTCTCTTTCATAAGGCCCTGAAGACTCAATATGGAGAAGATGGATTGTTTATATTCAAAAGAAGCATAGAGTGGTAGAATATAACTTAGGTTTTTAGATTTTCTCTTATTTTGTTTATTCTTTCTATCCTTTTTGTAGATTAAGATATTTTGTGGAGTTAGGGATATTAGTATTTGTTTACTCATATATGAATATTATCCTGGGATTAGGTTTGGGAAGTCTGGGGGGGGATGGGGGGTATTTACTTGTTATTGTGTTTATTATGCTTTTGATTGCTTTGTTATGATGGAAAATAATAAAAAAAAATTTTGGAAAAAAAAAAAATAAGGCCCTGAAGACTTGGTTTTGCCAGCGGGCCTGTGGAGTGGACTTCCGGAAGCGGCATCCACACCGAGAACCGGTTGTTCACCTATTTGAATCCCGCCACTGATGCCGGGAGTTCACACCCGGACTTTAAGACTGTGAAGCTTAATTGAAATAAACGAGGCCCTTCTCCCCCATCAGAACAGAAAAGAAGAAAGGAACATAGTCCAGAAAGGGCAGACAGCAGCAGCTTTCGGTTTGAGTACAGCGATGAAAGAGACAAAATGGACAGCCACAGAAATAAGAAAGGCTTTGCCTAAACCTCCAAGGACTATTATTTCCAAGCATGAGTTTAATATATAATATACTGGCGTAAAGGATATATTTATTCTTCTATCTCCAAGCATTAGGGAAAGATTAGGCCAAATGAGTCACACACTAGACTACAATATATATGTAAATGTTTTCTCCCTTTTTTTCCCCCCAGCCACCGCCTGCATTTGACACACGATTTTTGATTATTTATAAGCTAGCAAAAAAAAAACAAACAACTTGCACGCAGGCACTTGCCCAAATGAAAGTGTTTATCGTGCATTATATCCATTGCCGGCACAGCACCCAATGTTATCTGGAATAAACAGAGAAGTCAATTAAATCTTTCCACAATAATGCCGTTAGCGCTACCGGCATCCAAAAATATGGGAAACCAATAAGGTCAGTGTGCAGCAGGTGTGTGCAGAGTCCACCAGAGTCGAGCAAGGCAGTGTGGGACTTAGGCGTTAAGCCCCACTTTTGGTTCAATCTTGCTTTGTGTACCTCAAAGGAACTTCAAAAGGACTCTCCTGTCTCATTCTGATTGGATAATCCTGCATCGCTGGGCGGTGCTTTGGATTTAGAGGCCAGAAGATGCTTACAAGGATCAACTACATGGCACGTATCTTCATGAAACCAAACAGATGTTTTCTTGGCAGCAGCAAAGAAGGAGACTTTTATGGTCTTGGGAGAAGGCACAGCACTCTTTGAATGTTTATTTTATTTATGAAATACATTTCTATCTCACCACAATCAAAAAGACCCTGGGTGGCTTACAATACATCCACAGGCACATATAAAAACCCGGTTCACAGCGACGAGCGTAAAAGCAGCCCCAATCCAAAAGGCAGAAATGAAAACCATGAGGAGAATTATGAAAACAAAAGGCAACATTGTCAAATAGAGAGAAGACTGAAAGAATGTGGTCTTTAACCATTTCCAGAAAGTCAAGGTGAGGGGGGGAGGTTGAAGGGTGGGCTACCCTAATCTTTTTTGGAAGCTGCTCTGTCACCGAGAATAAGCCTCAATTTGCTTTAGCTCCTGGAAATTTAGGCATTTATAGTAGTTTATAGTAGTTTCTGCTTCTTGTGACCAGATGCTGCACCGTCATGCCTGCAGGTCCTGAAGCATCTTTTGACTTTCAAATCTGAAACATGACACAGCCCTTCAACAAATAGGGAACCAGTTTGTTCTAGTGGTTAAAGCATTAGGCTAGAAAGTGAATTCAAGACCCACCTTAGCCATGAAAGCCATTGGGTGACTTGAGTCTAGTCCAGGGGTAGGCAACCTTGGCTCTTTTATGACTCATGGACTTCAACTCCCAGAATTCTGAGACAGCATGGCTCAGCTTGGAAACCTCTCAATTTCTCCTCAGCATGACTGGCTCAGGAGTTCTGGGAGTTGAAGTCCATGAGTCTTAAAAGAGCCAAGGTTGCCTACCCCTGGTCTAGTCCTTCTCTCTCAGCCCAACCCACCTCATTGTAAGTATGTATGTATGTATGTATGGATGAATGAAAAAGAGTTGTGGCAGGAGAACCTTCTTAAAAATAATGGAACAATGGATAGTGACCATGGAAGCCATGGCCCAGAGTGGTGCTACAATGAATACTTTTTCTGTTGAGTTACATTGCTATCCATCTGGAATGCTTTACTTTGGATTTAAGGTTCTAATGTTTTATTGCCTCCCAGCACAGCAGCAAGAAATAGCCTTAAAAAAATTATCCATGAATTATCCTGCCATCTGTTGTCGTAACAGCTGCTGAACGCAAGTTTGACATTTTGATACAGGAGCAAAAATGCAGATTTAATAGGGGAAACTTTTATTTGAAAAGGTTATATACCTCGGCAGTGCTCCCCAGTGGTTTGGGATAGGTGGGGGAAAGGACTGCAACTTTTCCTGGGCCGTGTTGAGGAATCAAACTATTGGATTGCTGGCTTGTAGGAGGCATACAAATTTGAGTGCATTTTGCAAATTTGAGGCCACGGTGGCTGCATTTCTACAACTAAATGTCAGATTAGGCTGTTTTCTGAAGTTGCCCCAGGAAAGGAGATGCCGAATCCCACTCCACCAAAAGCTGACAATATATTGCCGCAATGTTAGAAAATCAGCTCTTAACAATACGAGTAAAGCTACCCTCATGTTCATGAGTGTGCAAGGAAACTGATTTTCAGAAGAAGCATTGGACAACTGACAGCCTACTTGAGTCAGCCATATTAATGTGGAACGAATCTTGCTTCACGAATGAAGGTGAATATACGTGTCCCAGGATAATGTTGCAAGATCCAATCTGGGTTGTTCGCCAGGACCAGAGGTTTAGTTTTCTGGGTTTTCAGACTTGTGCTGGAGCCCATCCTCGGGAAACTTCTCTCTGGCAGAGTGTGTGCTTTGGGCTGTTCTGTGTGTGGTGTTTATTTGGTACCTTTTATATGGTATTTCTATGTAAATAGCCCAAAGCACACACTCTGATAGAGACAAGATAGGACAGGATAGGATAGGGTAGGGTAGGGTAGTGTGGGGTAGGGTAGGGTATGGTAGAGTAGAGTAGAGTAGAGTAGGACTATGGAGGTCTTCTAGTCCAGCCCCCTGCTTGAGCAGGAGAATCTATACCATCTCAGACAAGTGACTGTCTAGCCTCTTCTTAAAAATCTCCAGTGATGGAGCGCCCACAATTTGCTTCTCTCTTTGGTCAGTTTCCAACTATTGTTTCTTGTCCTGCCCTCCAGTGCTTTGGATAATAATTTGACCCCCTCTTCTTTGTGGCAGCCCCTCAAATACTGGAATACTGCTCTCATGCTATCAAATTCCCTGAGGATTGGCTCCAGCATGAGTCTGCAAACTCGGATGACTAAGCCTCTGGTCTCGGTGACCGAGACCCGGATTGGATCCTGAAAATCTGCTTTCTTAATACAGTCTGTTACAAACATCTGCTCATATCTGGAGGTGGCCTAATATTGCTGACTGGAGCTCTCAGAGAAGAAGCAGCTTTTTGACTCCTATCATGGTTCCATGATCCACAGTAGGTGTCTGAGGAGGACCTCAGATACAACACTCCTGGCAGTGTTTGTGTTTTCCGTCACAAAGGGTACCTGGTAGAATAGCTTTAACTGAGCACAAGCTATTTTGATTGTCATAAATGAAGGCAAATATACGTGTCTCAGGATAATGTTGCAATATCAAATCTGGGTCAGTACACCGGGACCAGAAGTTTACTCTTCTGAGCTTTTGGACTCATGCTAGAGCACCATCTCAGAGAAGTTCTTTCTACTGGAAGGGTAGAATTGAAGTTCTTCTTCTAGTAGAGAGAGGTTCCCTTCAGCAAGAATCCAAAAATTCGGAAAAGTAAATCTCTGGTCCTGGTGACCAACCCAGATTTGATATTTTGATTGTATTTTAATATGTTTTAAGCCACTGTAAGGCATGAAGATTTGACAAGAAATGAATCTGATAACCTTGTTGCTGAAGATAGAGTCAATGTACACACTTTTGAATAAAATAAACAGAACATTTAGTTCTTCTTAGCTGATCAATGGATAGGTAGATCTTATTCTGCTATAATATATGCTCAAGGCTGAAGACCGATGGGCACTTAGACAGAAAATACTTAGAAATGATATTGGAGAATATACAGTACCTTCAAATGCAAAGAGGTTTAGGCTTGCCCTGAAAATGTCTGAAGTTAAACCCAGTTTGTGTTCTATCCCAGCCTATAGCCGTCCTTGTTAAAGGCACAAGGACCAAACCCCTGTTGAGAAAATAGGCTGGAGACTCAAAACAAAACAAACCCCTTTTAATATGGGTAACAAACCTGCCAAATAGTCCAGAAACAAAAGCAGCAAAACACAATCCAAATGGAGGAAATTGTCCACACGAAACACAATGCAAACAGAAAAGTAGTCACCGGCAATACTAACAGAACATGATCCCATGAAGTACTTTGCAACGGTTGCCTTCAGCAACCAGCACCGGCCACACCTTCCCTTTTTATACAGCAGTCCCAAGGCGTTGCCTCTCAGTGCCTTCTCATCCTCCCCTGGAGTTGTCGTATTGACTGCTGCTGATCTGCTCTCGCTAATTGCCGGCGTCTACGAGCATCAATCATCATGTCCATCAGGTGTGAATCTGACTCATTCTCCCCACACAGCTGAGCTTCATCAGGAACACGACTGGAGGGCCCAGGCTCTTCATCAAACCGTGAGTCTTGTAATTCATCAGAGCCTCCCTCTGACCCTAATGGCCCTTCAAATGCCTCCTCCACCTCCTCCTCAGATTCCCCAGACTCAGCTGTTGGGAACACAGGCTGGCACGGAATCACGACAGTTTGATGCAATTCCTCCTCCCCTACAAACTAATATGATTTCCCCCCCCCCTTGCCCATGCAACCTTTCAAGACCTTTCACACACAAAGCTCAATCCTGGTGTTTTAGGCATAATCCAAGGGCCCTGTGAAAGGCCTTCTGGCTGAGTTTCGTTGAGGTTTGTATCCTATTTATCCATCATTCTCTATGTTGCAATAAATCAAGGAGAGACGGCTTGTTCTCTTCAGGATGCGAATCCCCGCTGTTTCAAACTGCTGGCATCTTATTGACTTGCTGAAATTGCTCTCTACTGGGAGCGCATGGGTAATATGAGGCATTTTGCAGCTCGGCGTGGCACAAACAATGAAATACACCAAAGATAACTGATCTCTGCCTTACAGCTGAATCTGTAGGAGACTCAATTCTGCTCTCTAATTTATTTTTATTTTTATTTTTTATTTTACAAAATTTATATGCCGCCCTTCTCCCCATGGGACTCAGGGCGGCTCACAGCATGTTAAAACAATATACAGAATTACCCCTTCTAAAAACCAATTAAAACCCAAATATTAGTGGCTGTGACTATTTAAAATCATTAAAAATTATCCCTATTTAAAATTCACCCTAGGTCAGGCCCGCTTGTTGAAAAAGC